>NW_013666065.1:170915-183734 GCF_000517525.1 Limulus polyphemus | reverse complement strand
GGCACTTAGTTACTGTATAAAACGTATTTGAGGAATTTTTTCATTAAATTCCTCTTTAAACTCCATTAAAGAATACTTTTTGTACAAACAATTGAATGTTATGCTACTATTTATAAAAATAAAATCAGAAATCCATTAAAAGATAAGTTCTCTATCATTTTTTTCAATTCACAAATGCACACTTGCATTGCCTACTAAGAAAGTTAGTACCGGTAGTCATCGGGTTAATAGACAAAGCAAAATCACTCGGATGTTTCCCTCCTGTGGCTACTGTTCGTTATTATCTGTCATCTTGGACTGGAAACATGTAAAGCATACTGGAAAGAAAGGCAAGAAACTAGATTTACTGGAATAGAAAATAATACAAATTTCATCTTAAATTCTATGCTGGGATCCTTGCTTTAAAGAAGCATTTTTGAAACACAATAAAATCAGTCAGTGGAATAAAGTTAGATAGAAAAAGAACTGACACTTCAATTTCACACTCAAATGTGGTTGAAGATGGAGATAATGGAAGTGACAGCCTAATCCATTATTTTGGTATAAATTTATCAAGAACATATTTTTAGTACTGTCTTAACCCTTTCACTGTGTAATTAAATTGAAGATAGAGATTGGTTGAAGATAGAGATAATGGAAGTGACAGCCTAATCCATTATTTTGGTGTAAATTTATCAAGAACATATTTTTAGTACTGTTTTAACCCTTTCACTGTGTAATTAAATTGAAGATAGAGATAATGGAAGTGACAGCCTAATCCATTATTTTGGTATAAATTTATCAAGAACACATTTTTAGTACTGTTTTAACCCTTTCATGGTCGACCCCAATCAATGTCATTTCTCCATCAAAAAAACATCACAAATTAGCAGAATATTTTGCTGTATTATAATAAATAAGGCACTTACATATATTGATGTTATGTCAACACACCTGGTGTCTGGCAGTCGATTCAAGCTTGTGGAAGGTTGTTACTTTCTGCTCTAGAGGGAATAATGTTTTGATGGTGATGGAGAAAAGTCAGTCTCTGCTGCCAACAACAATTAATCTTCCCTCAGCTGTAGTGAAAGGGTTAATTAGCATGAAGATTGTTTACAGGCCAGTTATTGTGTATCGTGAGCACATGTTCTCATGATCTCTCAACATTTCTGAGGTAAAGAGAAACCAGTTGCTTCCATACAATGTAGGTTGTCTATTGTTCTTACATCACTACTTCAAATCCTTAACTTTAAGTAATGGATGAGGATATATAAGTGAGAATTCATCTTGTGAAAGTTAACAGTAGTAAGCCTTCATTAAATGGAAAGCTTAATGTTGTGTATTATTGTGAGTGTAGTTTTACAATAATGCAAAATATAATGCTTTGGTCTATTAGATAATTTTTCTGAAAACTTGTTGATAAATTTATGTTAATAAGAAAACAGTTTCTCGTGCAAAAAATATTTAAAAATTAATGTTAAGTTCCTTCATAAAACTAGGTTTGGTGATAACTAAATATTTAGCAAAAGACTGGTTAAAATAGCCTCAATAAGACTAATAAAGTGTAAGAGGATTGCTTAGAAAACCACAATATTCATTTACTGTGATAAAATTATCTCAATTCACTTTAAGTTCAACAAGATTTTCTTTTATGGGAGGTTTAGGCAGAGTATTCAAGTAAATAAAAGTAAAATGGACAAAAACTGGCTGTATCAAAAAACTTGATGTTTTGAAAGTTCATTTGTCATTTTTCTGTGTACTTCATAGCTGTAGATCATATATTGTGTAATCTAATAGCCAGTGGCATGCAGAGGTTCTATGATGCCTGGGGCCTTGTACCTAAGACCTTGGGGAAGGGCGGAAAGGGTTCTACTATTCGATTTGACTATTTGCATTGGATGCCTCCCTCCCTCTGCATGCTACTGCTAATAGCCCATGAGCTTTTAGATGATTTTGCTTTTCCATGAAGTGAAAAAATTAATTTCATACCACTAGTCTATAATTTGCCATTAGATGAGTGGGTAATATAAAAATTAGGGTGGATGTGATGCTCAGCACAAGCTTTTCAGGCCCTTAACTGAATGGCTTCATGTTTTCATGGTGTGGTTTAACTGCTTTAGTATTTCTACATATCTAATGACTGCTCTCGAAATGTTTTATTCTACAGGCTGATTTCTTTAATTTATATTAAATTATAATAATTCATCTGTGATCAAAAGTTATTTATAATAAACTTGTTCTTACCAACTTCATAATAATTTCCAACACTAGCTATTATCACAGTGGCTACCATTAAGAAAATTGAAATACTTTTCAGTTTGCATAAGACCCTTGTTGAGACAGTTGTACACCACTAAAATCAGGGGTTTGATTCCCCTCAGTGGACACAGCAGGTAGCTTGATGTGTCTTTGCTCTAAACATACATACACAAAAAACAGTTTATTTAAATGATGTATTATAAAAAAGTACATGCTTTAAACTAAACAGTCAAATTTATTATTCTTTCTGAAGTATCATCTTTGTTATCATTCATGGTAATCTGAGGTATTTATTCATTTCTTTAAAAGGAACTAATTTGTCATTCACTAAGTACATTTCAGCTGACTAGATAGAGAAAATTAGTTATTGCTTCTCACTTATAAGAGTACTTCATTATGATTATACACTTTGTGAAAAGTAAAACAACGACAAAAAATAAAAAAGATAATGTATTAATCTTATTCACAGACTAGTAAAGTTAGAATTCATTTTATGAGTGTGATTTCTCATTGATCTTCAAACTTTAACTGAATATTACCAGTTAAGGACATTGACATTTTTGTAGTTTTATGATCAAAACCTAAACAACAAATGAAATTAACAATTGGTAGAGGGTATGATACAGTGAAAAGCTGTTTCTACTGCTGTACAATGCAGTATATATATATACAGTTGACAATTTTCTTTTCTCTTTTTTTCAGACTTACTCTGTAAAATCAGGTGGTGGGCTTTCACGTTCGGTAAGCTAAATATTTATATGCTCTTTGGAGGTGACAATTTCTGAAACCTTTACCAGAAATTTCACTTAATTGATATATAAAACTAACTAATTTTTGTACTTTATTAATAAGGTTATTGCCATCATCATAGTTAAGTGTCAACTGCTTGTTATTTTCAATATTATATTTAAGAATTTAAATCTGAACTTACTTTTGTTGTGTTTGTGTATTTAAAAAAAATTCTTTATTGATGTGCCTTTATCTTGATGATTTTTTGTTTTATTGCAAGAAAAATCACTTGTTTTTAACCAGTGTGATAGATTGTTTACATATTTATATGCAATGTTATATATTTTTTTTTCATAGTATGCACTTAAAATTAAGTACATATTCTTCTCAAGAGAGCCTGACATGGCCAGGTGGTTAGGGTGCTAGTTTGCAATCTGCGGGACATGGGTTCTAATACCCATCCCACCAAACATGCTTGCCCTTTCAGCCTTCACCCTTTCAGTCAATCCCACTATTCAATGGTAAAAGAGTAGACCAAAAGTTGGAGGTGGGTGATGATGACAAGCTGCCTTCCCTCTAGTCTTTCACTGCTAAATTAGGGACAGCTAGCACAAATACCCCTCGTGTAGCTTTGCACAAAATTCATAACAAACAATCTTGTGGGGGGGGGGGTGAGAAAGCAACTCTTGTGTTTTTATTTTTATCCTCATATATAATGATACGGCAACATACTTTTTAGTTTTTAAAATTTACAAGTTTCAAGCAATTTTACATTATTTAAAATTTATGAAATGTGTATCCCTACTGAATTTTCTCAGAAGAATTGACCTCTGTGGGATGACACATATCTGGTTAGCAACCTTGAATGCCAACTTGGGCAAGGTGAAAATACATTTACAATTTGAGCTGGTGATCAATTGATATAATTAATTACATTGATTAGTGTCATGAAACAGTCATCTAATCAAAATTAAGTGATTTCATTACATTTATGATTTCTCATTATTATTTTCAATTAATTAAGATTGTTTAGAATTGGATTGGCATGACTTGGTGATTAGAGGGGTTTACCTTGTGTTTTGAGCACACCTTTATTTTGCTGAAATTGTGTCCTGGTGGCAGTTTTGGCAGGCATTGGCACATCACAAAGACACAATTTTTTGATCATGGGGCAAATGATCGTAAAGCAGTATTCTTATACACTCATTTATGCCAGACTTTTAGCCATGTAATAAATTACAAATGTAAAACATGCTAATTAGTTTTCAGTAAATGATTACAAAATCAAGAAATTAATATAGTATTAAAATTTTCAAGTATTAATAATTCTATCAAGGTAAAAAACAAAAACACGGCATATACATTTCCTTTTACATTGTTGATTTGCAAGTGGGTAGACAAAATTGTAAATGCACTAATGCGACAGGAGTACACAAAAATATTTTGTCCCATATCTATTTAGTTTCTTCATTTCAGTAAACTGCTTACCACAGCATTTTGGGTAAACAGATTGGCTAGCCAGTGGGTGTAAAAATTTCTTAGGATCCTTCTGTAAGTTGTGGGTGGTACATCTAGCAGCTTCATAGGACTTTAGCTTGGAAAATGATATTTATTTTGTATTTAAAAGACTACCTTGCCTAAATATGCCATTATAGTGACCTCATTATTATTGTCACCTCATTTGTGAAAAACACGTTCGAGCAACAAAGGGCAAGCTGTGCTATATCATATATATTTAAAAATTAATTTGTAAAAATGTAAGCATTAATGTATAGTAAATTGTGCAAATATATATGAAAATGGAGTGTAATCAACATTTGTTCTTCTTTATAATTTTATTCAATATAAACTTTTTTCCCAATGGGTTCATGTATTTTACAAGACCTTGTAACCACTATGTAACCATTAAAAGGTATATGTACTATAAATTTGAAAGTACTTAATGTAGCTTCACAAAATTTGGTAAGTTTCAGTAAAAATTACAAGTCTTCTGTAGAAAACTAAAATCAGAATTGTTAATTAAGTATTTTAATTAAAAATGTGTCTATTATTATATGGAGCCAGAGTGTTTACTGCTCCAGGTGCAAAGTGACTTTCATGTTGAGGTTAAAAATACTTTTCATCATCTGGAAATTTCCAGATTTTATTAGCATAATCTCTGAAGTTTCCTAAATAAATATATGAACTTTATATTTTATCTGTTATGTTCTCTACCATAACTATACAGGGTTGTTCAATTTGACAGACCTCATAACTACCATATAAAATAGAAAATATATCTAAATTAACCCTTTTTTTGTTCTAGAATGACTGCAATTGTAACAGAAAACCATTAGTGTTTATCTTAAATAGCTTAAAGTTACGTTTATAATAATGAATAGAGAATACGCATGAAAAAACAAGAAATATAGTACTTACTTAGGTCTCTTTTTGACTTGACTGTCAATGAATCTTAGCCTACTTTTTTAAACTAATGGTATTACACTAAATAATTTTTTATTTAATTTAATAATACACCTAAGATCATAGAATACTAGCACACTAAAAACAAACACTGTCCTATAACTATCATAATTTTTCTGGATTTTTAACTGTGACTTAAGAGCTTTTAAAAGTTCTGAGCTCATCAATGTGATTCCCATCAGAACAAATTTGAAACTGAATGACAAAATAGATGATATCTTGTACAGGAAACAGTGCAACATAATATTTCGTTTGACAGATTAAAACTTTGACCTTCTGTTGGTATAAATAATATAGTTTAAAATATCTGAACTATTGACAATTTGTGAAAAAAAAGGATGTGACATATGGGTGTGGCTCCTTAAACAAATATGATTGAAGGCTATAAAGATTATGCTTTTCCTGAATAATATCTATATTGTAATAATTAATTTGCATTAAATTTCATATTTCTTGGAGGTGTGCAATTTTTAAAAATATGTCCATGTAAAATTAAGAGTTTAAAACTTGTATGATATTAAAATTTGATTTACTAACTATGTTTTGATGCCAAATTTACTTGTATTCTTTAATAATTCTTAAATAGTTTAATTAAATTTTATATGTAACTCAGAAAAAGGTTGTGACATGCAAACTTTGACCTACCTGATACAAAATGGTTAACTTGCTAACTTATCCCATGTCTCTAATAATTTATTGAGACAAAAACTCAAAATTCCAAAACTAGTACTTTCAACACACACTAGCTATCTTCTTTAGCATTTCCATGCATTCTGCGAAAGATATTCGCATACCACTAGCCTAGTGAAAACGTCCACCTTATGTAATCAATTTGGGCCACTAGCAGGAGGGCAACTTACCTCCACGCACACAAACTCCTTTATGCACTTGCACTCATGAATCTTCATTCTTCTCCTTGACACTGTATTGACTAGACATGTTTAAAATTTTCTTCTGTTTTCAATTTAATGAAATTTGTTGTACCTGATGATGCCTTTACTATCAAAACCATGGTTGTAATAAATAATGTATTTGTGAAACCTATAATTGTCATGTTTTTCCTCAATTCTGTAATTATGGAGTTTCACCAAGTACTGACAGTTTCAAGTATCAATTGTTAATGAAACTTTGATTTTTGTTTTCTTTAGCTTTTTTTTTTTCTAAAAGCTTTAATATGTTATTAATTACTCAAATAATGATATTTTATACTTAGTCCTAGTTCACACTTAGGCCTTATTTCTTCTGTGGCTTTTGGATACCCTTTCAAGGTCGTAGCAGCCATTGCTCAGTGTGTTTCATTGGCTGAAGTTCTTTCTCCTCAATTGTGAATGATATATTAGACTACATCCTTCACATACTTGCTTTGGTAGTACTATACCATTCGTTAAACAGCCTTAATCTTTCCATCTCTTAGGGATCAGGACCCTTACTTTCTCTTTTTCTTTCTAGTTCCCTATTTTTGCATTTTTCATCTTTTTCTCTTTATACTTCTGTATTCCCTCTCTCACTGCCACCTTTTATCTGTAGCACTTCTTGATGTTTCTGATACCATTTGTATTTGTTCATTTCTTTCTCTGTTTGGTCTGTTCTATTTTATCTGCTCTGTCACTCTGTACTCCTGCTGTCTGGACTTGTTGGGTTGGGTTACATTCCTCTTTACTGTACTCCTTCTCTCGTGTGTATGTATTATCCATCTGGTTCCCTTTTTTTTCCGATTTGTCTTTTTTGGTATTCTTTTTCCCTGGTGGCCTAGTCTGATACTGTAGGACTTCTATTCTCATTCTGTTCCTAGGTATTTCCCCTTTATTCATATTGCTCATCTACATCAGTCTCCTTCTCAATCAACCATTCTATATTTCAGGCCATCCTTTTCTTTCACCTTACCTATACCAGTAGTCTCATTCATCTCTCTTGTTGCCAGTGACTATCATACACGTACAATTCTGTGTATACCTTTGTCTTCTCCTGCTGTTCATCATGTACCATTTCCCGACCTTAATCTCTTATCTTGCGCCTCCTCTCTTTGCCTTTCTTCCCATTTCTCCTCTCTCTCTGATCCCATCTGTGGCTTCTTCACCCAGTCTGAAGTTGACCATGGTCAGTGTTTCAGGTGCCTGTTTGATCTCCTGATGGGTTTTGGCTTACACAGGTCGTTATTCTTTCATTGCCACATCACCTTTCAGTAGAATGTATACCAGTTCCCTTTTAGGATCTCTCTTTCATTCAACAGGATCTCACTAGGCAGCTAGTGTTGCCTCCCAGGTCATACTTATCTAAAATCTGCATCAAACCAAGATAGTGGAAAATGCTCCTACCATCTGTCCTGGCTATAAATTTGCCCACTATGAGATGGGATGTTCTGCAAAGCCACTTGAGGTTTTCTTCTGGTAGATGTATATTTCTATTATGCATTTCTTGTCCAACCTGGATCGGATCATACCTATTCGTGAACAAAGCCAGCACCAGAACAGTATTTCTGCCCACTTCCCTGGCTCGCATTTTGTGGCTTTTAAAAATAGGGTTTTACAGTCACCCATTGCACTATCTCCATTAAAAACCTTTCTGGACTGATGGGGATCTGGGCACATTGTCTGGGTCTCCCCACATGAAATCCTCCATTCTTCTTCTTCAAGTAAAGCACAGAAGACCTTTGCCACTTACCAGTTCCTAACTGCTGGGGTGATGGACCATGTGGTACACCAAAAGTATATTGCAGGTCACCCTACATATGTATCTATAATACCAAACCATTCAACATCTATATCTTACAGGTCTTACTCTTGCAGCTAATATCTTGCCAGCATAGTTGAGGTGAACACTATTACTTGTCCCTACTACATCATAAATATACCCTGATCTGGGAGGAGCCCGTAGAGATTGATGATCAAGTAGAGTTGTATAAATATGTTTATGCTTTAACTCTCTCAACATGGAGTCGGTCTATGTGACTGAGTCACGTGACCTTTTGTACTTGTTTAAAGTTGATATAAATTAAATTCTTACAACTCTATATATTGTGTATATCTTCAAGAAATTTGGCAGTCTTTCAGTCATATTTCTTAGTGAAGTATTTTTAATAAAATAAAATAGTTTTGTCCATGAACATATTGAGTATTTGTTTTTAATAGTCAGTGTGCAAAGCAATTTTCATGTTAAAATTAAAAATACTTTTCATCATCTCAAAAATCTAAAATTTCCTTTGTCTAATCTCTAAAACCTCCTAAATGCATTTCAAACTTTTTTTCACTAAATCCTTATAGTTTATATGTTATTTTCTCTACCCTATCTCAAAACGGGATTGGTCAATTCGACCAACCTTGTAACCTCCAAAAAAAAAATTGAAATAAATCTAAATTACCCTTTTTTTCTATCTAGAATGGCTTTAAATTGTAACATGAAACTACATATTGAGTATTTGTTTTTAATAGTCCGCGTGCAAAGCAATTTTCATGTTAAAATTAAAAATACTTTTCGTCATCTCTAAAACCTCCTAAATGCATTTCAAACTTTTTTTTCACTAAATCCTTATAGTTTATATGTTATTTTCTCTACCCTATCTCAAAACGGGATTGGTCAATTCGACCAACCTTGTAACCTCCAAAAAAAAATTGAAATAAATCTAAATTACCCTTTTTTTCTTTCTAGAATGGCTTCAAATTGTAACATGAAACTACATTCGTTTATCCTAAGTAGCTCTAAGTTTGTAATATTATACATCTATTTATAATTAAATTTTGTTGCTTTATTGCCGTTTGAACCGTGTCTAACTGCTATCCACACCATTATGAGTTGTACATCACTCGGGGAACATGCAGCTCACGTTATGCTATCGAATTACATTACCCACAAGCTGCTCGTGTGCATGCTTTATGAACCATTTTAATTATTATTATTACTTATTTTACCTAATTTAGTCTTAAATAACTTAGAAAGATCCATACTTTTAATTTTAGTTACTTTTATAATGATAAATAAAGAATGAATGTGAAAAACAAGAAATAAAGTACTTACCCAATCTTTTTTTTTTCTTGACCTCAATTGTCAAGGAGAGTTAAGCCTGATTTTTTTTAGTGATTATAGCAAAGCACTTAACAATTTTTATTTGATTAAATAATACACCAAAGAATATAGACTAATAACATGCAAAAAGTAGACAAATTCACTTACATCTAAAAATGTTTCTGGCTTTTTAACTATTCGACAAAGCCGTTACAAATTCATCCAAGCTAGCTGTTAACTTTTCCACGGGAATGATGATTCTAGTTGGAGTGAAATTGACGGTTATCTGTTCAGAACACAATGTTATACAATACGCCATTTAATAGGTGGAAACCTTGACTTTCTATTGGTTATAAGTAATATATAGTGATACATAAGATAGAACTATCAACGAATTGTGAAAGAGAGGATGTGGCAGGAGAGGTCTAATTTTCTCTTTGATAGCTCTGTAACCAAACAAAATTGAAGACCATAACAATTATGGTCTGTTTGAGCAATAGCAATTTTATAGAGAGTATTTTACATTTAATTTCGTACATTTTCAAGGGGTGATGGATAAAGTAGGGATGATGACATGCTAAGATAAAATGTATCGTGTGTTACGCTAGTGGAAATTCAGAATTTTTTTGTATATTTTCTTTTAGAATTAAGAACTTAAAACTTGTATACTATTAAAATATGGATTATTAGCTAAGATTTTATGCTATTCTAATTGGTATAACATAAACAAAAAGTAGCTTAATAAAATTTTGAATGTAAGACACTAAAACCTTATGTCATGCGCAGTAAAGGGTACCCGGGGTGATAGAGTTAAACCTTTGGCTTCCTGTCTCATCTTTTACCACTGAACCTATGTTCTTCTTTATCCTGATTGTACTATCCTGTCAAAAACTCTGCTTCACCTGAGGGTAATGTTTCCTTCACTCCTGTTTCTCTTCCTTCCATTTTACATATATATTCCCATTCTGATCATCTCTTGTGTCTGGTTGTGTCTTTAAAGTGTTAAGTGGCTCGTATACCTTTATACAGTTCTCGTTTGTTTATACACTGGAATCCTTCGGTTTTCCATGACCTTTCTTCTATTACCTTGATTATTTGGGTTTGGCAAGTCATGATCTGTGTAGCCTAATCTGACTTGTATCCCGACTCCTACTGCCTTTTCTGTTTCTCTGCTCATCAGATTTGTCACCTAACAATGTCTTTGGCTGCTGATTTGCATCATCCTTTGGAGGATATTATCCAGGCCAGTATGGGGACCACACCTTTTGTTTCACATTATCTGTATCGTCTGGCAGTTTCCTTCTGAGCCAGATATTGTCTACCTCCTGTTGCCATTCTTCACTCATTAGTTCATCTTTGAGTAGATAAGTGTCATTTTTCTTCTTTATTTCATAATACAGGGGCTTCCTTGCACTTCTTTTTCAGATACTACTCTGTGGCAAGTGGGGCCTGTCCAAGTATACAAATTCTTAAATCCACACTGTGCAACTGTTCCTTTGCTAGTGCTCACAGTTGAGATGGGATGAATCATGAGATCGCTTATAGGTTCATCCTCTCTGTGTTTTGCTTCATAAATATGTTTGTTCCAGGTGTTCACTCTCAAATTAACATGAGTAAAGTAGGAGGGGAATGATGCCCTTCCCTGCCGTTCTCTTGATTGTACAAGTTGGGTTCAGTCTTTCAAAATAAGATTTTGTGGCCACCCATTGCACTTTCTCAAGTGATGGGTTTCTCCAACCTCTTCGATGCATTCCCCTTCATATTCTAATGGAGCATGGAAGTCCTTATCACTTACCATTTCATAGCCATTGGGATGGTGGGCCATGGAGGCTGCTTCCTAAATGTGTTCAATTGAACATGAGAGTAGGGTGGCGGTGTTCTGCTGGTGTAGGTGGTGTGACTATCCTTCTGCTGCAAGATCTAATGTATGAACCCAGATGCCATATGGTGTGGACTAGGTTGTTCTGTCACACTTCTATATGCAATTCACACACACAAAAAACCCAACTGTTATAGTAGGCAATCACATGATCTTTCCTATGTTGTCTTGTGATAACACTGCTTCCATTGAAAAATTATTGGCAGCTGTGTCAACAAGGGATGAAACCAAAGTAAATTTCCATGTTACAAAACTTGTGTGTCCTCTGTTTCATGATACAATGATTAACATGACATTAACAGTAATTTATAACTACCTTTTTTAACATTTTTGCTATGGGCATCTTTTTCTGTGCATGTCACCATATTTTGGTGAGTTGCATTCAAAATTTAATTCAATTACTTTCTTATTAAGGTATATAAATAAATTTGGCATGAAAACGTAGCTAATTATCCAAATTTTGATATGAGTTTTAAGTTCTTAATTTTATAAGGCAATATTAAAAAAATCCTTTAGTATGAAAATTGTTATGTTTGATCTCTAGATATCCCCTCTTCTCTAATATATTTACCACTCATTTAAGAAGTATGAAATTTATAGTAAATTACTATAAAGTAATCATCGCTCAGGCAAAGCATAATTTTTATAGCTTTCAATCTTGTTTCGTTACAGAACCATAAAATAGAAAATCAGACCACCCCTTGCCATGCCCACCTGTCACATCCTTGCTTTCAGAAATTGCTAATAATTCTCTCTGATGTTTAATACTAAATTATTTGTAACTAATAAAAAACCAAGATTTTGATCTATCAAATGATATATTATGTTGTTTTCTGTACAGAGAATTATCTATTTCACTTCCAGTTCAAACTTTATTCCCATGGGAAATTTTTAATACACAGCTAGAAAGCCAGATAAAATTGTGGTATTTGTAGGACATTCTCTGCTTTTTGCATATCTTTAGTCTATTTTCTTTGGTGCAATATTTAATTAAATAAACAATTATTTGATGCAATTTTACCATTAGTATAATAAATGTATGGTTAAATTTCATCAACAGTTAACAGCAAAAAAAAGGCCCAGGCAAGTACTTTATTTCTTGTTTTTCATGCATATTATTTATTTATTATTATAAAAGTAACTAGAATATAAAAATTCAAAACTTTTTAGGTTAGATTAGACAAAACAAACAATGATAATAATAATAGTGAAAATTTTCACATGGTAAGCTCATGAGTAGCTCGTGTATTATATAATTTGATAGGGTAACAAGAGCTACATGTTCACCAAATGATTTACAACTTATGTGACACAAATATTAGTTTGACATGATTCAAAGGGCAATAAAAGTATAAACAGATGTATGCTGTTACAAGTGTAAAGCTGTTTCAGATAAACTAATGTAGTTTCATGTTACAATTTGAAGTCATTCTAAATGGTAGAAAGGTTAATTTAGATTTTTCTTTTGGTGGTTTTGAGGTCAGTCAAATTGGCCAACCTTGTACATTGTT
>NW_013666065.1:169639-170516 GCF_000517525.1 Limulus polyphemus | reverse complement strand
ATAACAGATAAAATATAGTTTTACTGAAAACAAACATTTGAAATTGATTTAGGAGGTTTATAGATTATGCAAATAAAATTTGATGTATTTTTTTAATCTTAACAGGAAAATCAAGCCTTCAACACTTTTGAATCCATGTATTGATGGAGGAATTTTTAGTCTAGAAAGGACTCTTAGTAAATACTGAAAGCTTGCAAAATTTCATGAAAATACAGAAGACATTAAAAATTATATTATGGAAGCTATAAAGGTCAATTTGGGGTCATGAACTCAGAGTTAACTGAATCAAAAGAAAAATTTAAGTCATGTCTTTTATAAAGTAGCAAAGTATTAGCTTCAAAATGAATAAAAAAGGCTGAAAATCTTATATTAACTTGCAAGGAAAAAAACTTCAAAAATGAAGGATCCTAGGCTAATACAGGGATGGAAATAGACCATGTTGCATCTTCACTTGAGTCACAAAATGTGTTTATTGTGGTGCAAATTCATTTTTGAATAGTAGTGCATAGCAAAGCAATAAATCCAAGGCTCCACAGAAAAGCTAAAAAATTTTGTCTGAACATTTATGTTGTCAATATACTCTGTAAAAGTTATGGATATGTTTTAGGAAATTCAAGACAGTGTCATGGATAAATATCAATTTCTAGAACATGTGTGAAATTGCTTCATAAGTTTATTTCCTATATAGACACATTTTTATCATTTTTTAAGACTTTTTTTTGTTTGCAGTGTGCAGTGTTTCTGATCTAAATTGCATGTAGTAACATGATCATTACACAGCACTCTTTGCATGCAGAATAGTGCACACATGTAATTTACAGCTGAGATGTAATGTTAGCTAAGGTGATTTCTTATAAAATAGTTTAAACATGTTTAA
>NW_013666065.1:162037-168669 GCF_000517525.1 Limulus polyphemus | reverse complement strand
TGTCATGATATGTAAATTAAAAATTGTTATTTTACAGTGATAATCTTGTTTTCTTGTGCCCAATAATGCATAATTTCATTTGATAAACACGTTTAGACTGAATGGTAATTTATAATCAGTCACAAGAACGTCGAATCTGAATCACTTGAAAAAAACACGGGGGTGCTTAACTTTTTTCCAGATGTATATATAAAAATGTGGCCAAACTCAAGTTTGTAGTAAGTGTGATTTTGAAATTTCAATTTGTGCTCTTATGTTATATGCTTCTACCCCTCTGAACTAGTTGTGGTCCATGTAAGCATGTTATATTAGCATCTTATGTGTTTTGTGCAGTTTGCTTCTGTACATACTGAATTAAGACAAAATAAGAAATTGTATTTCAAAAATGGGTATACATAACCTAGGTTCTGGTATGCAATTTAGATTTTCAGTCACATTAACTGATATGTAAGTGGAAACTTTCCATCCTTATGGTATATATATATATTGCGATTATTAAAGTTACCTTATTTGTTGATGATTGTAACTTAGATTTCTAGATGTCTTTGAACTTCAGGAGTTTGATATGCTTATTTGGATGTGATTATTTCTCTCATCCAGTTTTTTGAATGCATTTCAGAAAAACATGTTTTTCTCAAATAGTTTGTGCAGAGAATAGTTATACCAGAGAATGATTTTTACAAAATAGCAGTAGTAAGAGCACAGTCCAAGAAATACTCTTACATATGTTCTGTGGTGTTGGCCAATTCTAACCAGATTCAGTCTCGGTTGTATCTGTACACTTTCAACTGTTCTGCTGTTGAAAACTTACTTTTAGATTCAACTTAAGATTCTCTCTCATCAACTGTGCCCGGCATGGCCAGGTAGTTAGGGAACTCGACTCGCAATCTGAGGGTTCGAATCCCTGTACTACCAAACATGCTCGCCCTTTCAACTGTGGTAGCATTATAATGTGATGGTCGATCCCACTATTCGTTGGTAAAAGAGTAGCCCAAGAGTTGGCAGTGCGTGCTGATGACTAGCTGCCTTCCCTCTAGTCTTACACTGCTAAATTAGGTACGGCTAGTGCAGATAGCCCTCGTGTAGCTTTGCACAAAATTCAAAACAAACAAACTCTCATCAACTACTGAAGTACTTTTTTTTAGACCTTGAGTAGTTTTGCACAAATATTAAAAGACACAGAGCACTGCATACATTACTGGTGAGTTATAGGCTAAAAGAATGTTACAGGATTCTTTTGGTACAAATTTCAAGTAATCTTGATGTTTCTTTTAACTTTAGTGTATTTAATTGGCATCATCTACATCCTTAATTTGATTAAACTCCTTTCACCTCTTAGTTTTCTATTAAGTTTTAGTTTAAGCTTGGCAACTGCACATGTAATAATTTTAGTTGTTAATGATCATGTACATTTTACAATAATTTTTATTTCTCTTAAACCATTTTTGTAAATTTGATTAAAACTTAAAAATTTCACCCTTATTTTTGGGAAAAGTGACAAAATTGGTAATTGCATCATCCACCATTGGTATTCTATAACATGATATCAGTGTTAAAAAGTAATTTTAATAGAAGCATCACATATATATATAAGTAATGAAATATGAAATGCAATGGACAGTTTGATATTCAACTTTCTTGTAGCTTATATACCTTTAATATAAAAACAATTTTTTTTTAATTTTACAAATGTTCTAGTTCTGAACATAGTAAATCCAGAGAAGGACTCAGATGTAGGAAATTATAGTTCAAGATATTATGCCACTGATCATGCTTCACACTTTCAGCTCTGGGTGCATTATAAAAATGGTAGTCATTTCTGTTGTTTGGTTCAGAATCAGATAATGGCAGCAACACTGCTGTTTAACTGTGTTTCTTCTTGCCAGTAAGGTAATATTAGACACAACTTTTCCTGAATTCTAGGGTTTCTGACCTGGCCAGATTCAATTTCAGTTCACATAGAAATATCTTTAAAAAAGTGAAACTGACCAGTATTAATGGTAAAAATAAAATGTAGTGTAAGCTCTGGATTCAAGAATTCATTACTGTATACATATTCATAAATAGAAAAGGTGGCTAGAAAACTAATAATTTTGGTTTAATGTTTTTTAAAAGGCTTATGAAGAATGTTACCACTGTCGCCGATCTGGTCACTGGGCTCGTGACTGTCCAAAGCTAGAGAGAGATCGTTATTATCCTAGAAGAAACAGATCAAGATCACGATCTCGCAGGTTTGTTTTTTCTTTCTTTTCTTTTTGTTTTTTGTAATTAGTTTTTTAGCTTATATAACAAAATTGAGGTCCATATGCATTTTGTGTACAATCTTAACTTTCAGGAAATATTCTTATAACATTAAAAAATATAAAGCCACTTGATACAATTTTCTTCTAACACCCTAATGACTGCAATCTTGCGTATCAAAATGACCAGCAGTTACAACATATTTCATAGCATTTCTTGACTTCTAAGCCCTCTACAAATTCGATTCTAAAGGCTATAGCAACACATACCAGAGGTTATCTTAGCTGAACCATCTGTACAAGAACATGATCAAGATACAACAAATTCAAATATGTGATTTATAGTTGATGGTATGACTGTTGTATAAGGGCTCATGGCAGTAAGACCATTCAAGAACTCGAGGTTCTGAGCAATGCATATGTTACATTTGTAGATGAAAAATCATGTACTTGTAACTACCATATTAATTGGATTGTATTTGACAGTTACTTCATCAAGTTGTCACTGAAGAAAGCAACCTGAAAATGGTGTAGGGAGTGT
Source organism: Limulus polyphemus (assembly GCF_000517525.1). Taxonomy (NCBI): domain Eukaryota; kingdom Metazoa; phylum Arthropoda; class Merostomata; order Xiphosura; family Limulidae; genus Limulus; species Limulus polyphemus. Next base: position 165,888 of record NW_013666065.1, on the reverse strand, counting down.
TGTAATAATAATACAATATGCAACTGTATCTTTGTGCAAAAGTTTCGGCTTACAACAGTCATGTTATAGATACGATTATGCTAATTAATTCTGAATGTTTTCAATTGAAATGGACCAAGTTGTACTGCCAGATATTCTCTTAAGTTTAAATTTTAAATCCTAATTATAGCTATTATATAAATTTTTCATGTTTTAAAACTTTAAATTTAATCATTTTTCTCAATGAAAATAACAAGTTATAATTACAAAACAATAAACAAATTTGTTACACCCATTTTGTTTAAAATTTCTAAAAATGTATATTACATAGTAATCAAATTTGATGTTTCTTTTTTCTGCTTTTTCTTATGTTAAAAGTTTTATTTTTAGTATGAAAAGGACCACATTTTACTACTTTTTCGATATCTCTACTTTCTTTACTGAATTATCATTTCCAGAACAATAAAAATACATCGCACCAATCAGATAGATGATTCAATCTATTATCTTGATTAGTTAAAGTTATATGAATTGAGGAAAGTACAGGTGCTTGTATTTGTTTTACATCTAATTGCCATTCCTTCATTCGTTGTGGATGTTGTACGTACTAGAAAGGAGTCTGAAGTTTCTTTTTCCAGCAGTAGATTTTGACAGACTAATATAGACAGAAGTAATACAATAGTCCAGAGAACATAGAGCAATACTTGCAAACAAAGTACTTTAAAAAATTTCAGCTCCTTAGGCAGCATGAGCTTCTGTAAAGTTTACTACTTATGGGCCATCTGAAGTATTTGATTTCAACCAGCTATTTTAATAACTGTACTAATGAAAACATTTTGAGTAATGGCTGTCTCTTTTAGAGATGATGGTTTGAAAGAAAAGTACAAGCATCTGTTTAAACAGCTGCATAAATTAAGACTGTTGGTTTGAGAATGCTATCTCAATCAGGTGGGATTACATTTTTCTTTTTGTATTATTTAGAGGAAAAAGCTACAGTCGAAGCCGATCAAGGAGTAAGGAACGCAGATCTTACCGCAAGAGAAGCAGATCTTGTAGTCGTAGTCGTGGCAATAGTAAAAAAAATCACAGTAGAACGAGGAGCAGATCTCTCTCTGGCTCAAGGTCTCATTCAAGGTAAACCTTTTTGCACTCTTAATTTTTAAAGTATGTATTTCAATAAATCTAGGTGTTATGGATTCTGCTGAATAGATTTTAACCATATCTAAAATATCTTGCATGTTAACATAATAGTTTAATTTTAAAATCTGTAAAAATGGAAAAACTGAAAAATATTGATTTCTGGATATTTTTATATGCAAATCAATATGTATTCATTATTTTATTATACAGTATTTACAGTGTATTTTATAAATACTTGTATAGAAATTAATCTAAGGGGCATATATCTTTATGTTTACTTTCATAGATAAGTATTAAGAACAATGTGATTAGAATCTTAATACTGTACAGGATTATGCTACAGTAACAATGAATATGTCTAATCTACATATGAACAATAGAATTAAAAGAAAAACTGAAGAATTGATGTGAAATTACACTTTTCAGTATTGCGTGGCAGAGTTGCATGCATTTTCTGGATCCAAGTCTTCCTGTGATAAAGTTAGTTTTCAAATGGTAATTACACTTACAAAAATGAAGTTTAATCAAAAATATCACCCTTATCAACATAGGCCTGAGATACAAGTGCAATTTGTTTTTATACTGGTCCACTGGTAGTGTATGCTACTTTTGTGGTTACTTAGTTGCTTCAGTAGGTAAAGGTAAATAACAGATATGAATAATTCATGAAAATAAAACAAATTAAACTTAATTGGATATATAAAATGAAACTCTGATCAGTAGGTTAAAAATAAAATCAGTTTTATTTCATATTTTTTCTGTAGTTACTTTGCATGAATTAAAGAGCTTGTACAAAGATGTGAGAAAATGAGTATGCTGTCGTTAGAATAACACAGATACAATTAATGAAAAAAGCTATCAGATACATTTTCATAATTTTTAGGTACAGAGTTAAAAAAATGAAAGATGAAAGAAAGTATTTGTTTAAAGGCAGTATGACAAAACACATCTCTCTCCATTGTTTGATGGTGGTGTTTTGTTATTGAACTTGTCCAATGTTTCACAGATTTCCCTTACTTGGTTTCTGTGTATATTTCTTGTTATCCAGTACTTTTTTCCACTATTAAAAATATCAGTTATGTTAATTGTGCATACAGCTATGCATAAAATTTTAAGCATTATACCTTACATATATAGCTTATACATATGCTGTATGGGTAAGAAGAAAAAATTAATACTTCAGCTTTTGAGGACTTTATTTAAAACCAGAAAAACCCATTTGGAATTGAAAGAAATTATTATTTGCATATAAAATTTCATTTAAAAACAACTAAAAAAAAACTCCTACCCACCAGCCATAATGGTTTGGGAGGACAGAACCTGAAATGCACCAAAAAGTAAAGAAACATCCTAGACTTAGACAAACTGATTTTATCTGGCTATGAACTTTAACATATTTTTGCAGTTCATTGCATTTGTTCATTTAAACATAATCAGTTTATTTTGTTAGATTATCATGCCTTTATTTGTCACAGGATTTTCTCTGACAGAACATGATATGGATATTTAAAACTTCACCTTCGTTAAGTTTTATAGAATGGTGTGAGCCAATATTAATGATTTATGTTTAGGAACATACTTTCTCAGAAGTGAGCTGTATAATTGTGACATGTTAATGGTAAAATTCACATTGAGGTAATCTATAATAATAAAAAGAGTGTGTCTGTGTGACAACCATAGCTCCAAGAAGAAAAAACCTAGAAACCTGAACTTTTGCACACATACTAAGTGGACCCTGAGAGTGTGCAACTGGGAATTATTACTTACCCACGTGGGTGCACATTTTTTTAATTAGGCAAACTAGCAAAAAACCAATTAGAAAAGAAGTGGTTCCTTATATAACAACTTCCAATATATAGAAAAGCCAGTGAGTTTTGGTAACAGTGACTTTTATTTCATATTGCTTAGCAACAAAAGTATATAGGTTACACTTTTATGCTAAAATGGTTTTAGAATACACACACTATCAACCTAATAGTCCAAGCGAAGCCAGGTACTTTCACTAATTTTATAACATATGAAACATAAAAATTTACATCAGGTAAATACATTTTTAATGATTACTATTTACAAAATGCCTTAAAAAATGAAAATTATCTGTGTGCCACTCATGAAATATTGCTTTGGTTAAGTACAACTTTAAAAAATATATTTTGGTTTTTAATGGAACATTATAGCTTTAAATTATGACACTATAAAAAATATAATACAGATTTCAAAATTTATACACAATAATCTATGTTGCGGAGATAAAAAAAGGAGGAATTTATGACTTGGCTCAATAGACCATTACATCATTAAAAATATTAAAGGGTATTTTAGGAAGAGTATACTAAAAAATGTTTTTTTAAGAAATATAAGGTAGCACAATAATTATCTTCATTCACAGCACATAGGATTGTTTAATTTATAAAGTATTTTGTAAAGATGATATCCAAGACAAATTATTTTCTATTAACTCTTTCAGCATGGGCTCAATTCCTAGGATTAACCTCATAATCATCTTTTACTTGTTATAGTTTTCATGCTGTAACTTTTAAATTAGTAAGCATATGACAGATTATCAGTAAACATTACAATGCTTTCATATGCAAAATATAAATTTTTTTTTTATTAAGTCTTATGGTTCATTATGCAGTGTTTTTCTCATGCTTTTTTTTTTCTTTTTTATTTTTTAAAAAAAATAAGTTTAAGAACATATATATATATATATATATATATATATATAAATT
>NW_013666065.1:157883-161260 GCF_000517525.1 Limulus polyphemus | reverse complement strand
TTATATATATATATATATATATATATGTTCTTAAACTTATTTTTCTTAAAACATAAAACAGTAAATAAAGAAGTAAAGCAAACAGTTATTTCTTCTATTTATGACCTTTGTATCCGGTAAACAAACCATAAACATTCATTTTACAGAGAAGGCTACATCAGTTTAAAAATACATTGATTAGTCAGAAGCATTTTCATTGTATCAGTAAGTCTTTTAAAAATGAATGGTCCTAAAATTGTATACAACATTGATATCAATATTACATGGTTGGATCTTTTACAGCTTTAAAGTACTTCATTTTAACTTCTCTGAGAAATAATGAATTGTACACCCTCTGACAACCGATAAAAATAATTAAAAATACTTATCCCACCTTCATTTGATAGTAGGACATTTGAAGAAGCTAACAATGCAAAAACTTTTCTTAATTCATAAATGTTTCATATCATACTATCTATTGTATTAAATTTGTACTAAAATGGAGACTTGATAATCAGAGAAGAAAAAATGTTGGTTTCATAGGGAGCATGAAGATGAGAAACAAAGGAGCAATAAAGATGATGGTCATAGCAGAAGCCGATCACCTAGTAAGAGTCGTTCACCTTCTCCTGAAAGTATGAAATGCAAAAGTCGAAGCCCAAGTGAAGAAAATGTTCACGAAGAGAAAGGGGTATGTTTATAAACTTTCAACAAAATTTGAAATAATCATGAAACTGTATATTTCATGTATGTTCATAATTACTTATTTCAAGTATTGTTATTTAAAAATTATTGTTTCTGTACATTTTTACTATCATTAGTCATTAATTAATATTATATATGTGAAGAATGAAGATGATAAGGAGTGGGACAACTGCTCAAGAAGTAGAAGCCACAGTGTAAGCAGATCTCCAGATAAAAGTCCAACTATTCATAATCATAAAGACCAGAATGACGATGGCGATGCTGGCAGTGAACAGAATGACAGACAGGAATCGACTCCTTAAGAAATTGTTTATTTGTTTTCTTTTATGTCCACTTGTTAACTTTATTTGTTTTGTATCTATTTTTGAACTTAATTGACTAGCTGTATGTATAAAATAAGTTACATTATTCATCTCTCACTTGTGTATTTTTCCTTGAAAAAGACAAAAAATATAAGTTTTTTGACATGTGTTCATTATAATTTCTGAAATATATTGTGGTTTTCTAGACAACTAAATAGATGCATGTTTTGTGCTACAATCGTAACAATGTTTCTAAAAATCTTAATGACATTAAAACATAATCATTGTTAAGCAGGCTTTAATCTTCATTGTGTTTTACATTGTATTCTTAGTTTCTGACCAAAGAATGGGATTTGGGAAAAATATCTTGATCATTTCTAAGGTTGCATGATAAATTTTATGAATTTGGTTTACTGTAGCTTGAAATTGTAACAAGTTAAAAGAAATAAAGGTAATTTTAACAGTAGCAGCGTGTGTTTGTAATTATTCAGTTAGTCTGTGTTGGTAATGCACTCAACCACTTTTCACTGATGCTGAATAAATTCACTGTTAATATTGAAGTATTGGTAAATTGGCATATTCATTCGTCACATGTTTATTGACATTGATACATAAAATAATTTCAATCAAAATGCTATCCTGATCACCCTACTCAGAATACAGTAAACTTTGTTCTGTTGACAACTTGATATATGATAAAATAAGACAATCACAAATACTAACTCGTTACTCGCTTTTCTGGACTCACTACTTACTTTGCTTGACTTGCTACGAACCCTACTATTTTATGATGTGTTCTGAACAATCATTAATAATCTTAGTTTTTGAAAATAATTAGAGTCAACAATTAAATATGATTGGATAGAGCATTGTATAATTTCGTTTTGTCAGTGTAAGGTGGTTGTAGCAGAAACTTGTAGTTTCTTGATATAATGGTTGCCCAAAGTTTCTGTAATGGTGAACAGGTGAATCTAATGGATAGTTTAGGACACCTTGGAACAAACCACAGATTTGGGTTAAGTTTTCTGTATTCAAACAGAGCACACAAATAAACTAACTTAATATTTATTTCAGCAAAACTGTTTATTAGATAAGAACTTATACTTACCAAGAGTTTTGTTAGCAAAAATTGCAATACATAGCCTAACAAAAGTAACAGTGACATTGTTTTAATAAGTAAGGCCATACGCTACAGATAAACCTTTGTCAGTTTTTACCAAGTTTTTATAATTTATAGCTGAAAGTGGTGATCTGCTGTAATTTACAAAAAAAATATTTTAATAAATAACAATGAAGTTAAGCTGACTAAATATAAAAAATGGAACTTTCTGATCAACAAAAATTAGATTCTAAGATAGTATTTTTAACGTGTTTCAAGAAAAAGTATCTTACAATATATTTTTTTCACGATGGAAATCTTAATTCAAATGATAGAATTTCTTTTAATCAGAAACTGCATATTATTTAATAAGTTTGTACTAAGGTTTGTGAAATTTGGTTAAGTATTGTCACTTTGAGAAGGAAAAGAACTGGGGGATATTAGTAAAACCCCTCTGACCCAAAAAATGGTTCATAATACCCTTACAAGAAAGTGATATGCAGTCTACCAGTCTTCTTTGAAGAGAAATGATGCTTTGAAAGTGAACATATATTGTGATTACCTTTAAAAAAATTTTAAATTTTTTTGGTCTGCTTAGCCTAACATTTTTAGATTTTTACATAACGATAGCAGCATTAAAAGTAATCTGCTAAATATATCTGTAAAACATAAATATTAAATCTATATAGCAAAATCAATATATTTCAAATGATTCTTGATATATTTTAAAAACTAAATAATAGACTACGAAAAACTTCATTAAAGTATAAAAGATAAACCTTTTCAGCATTTGTTTGTGGATAACTTGGTTTTAAGTCATGCTGTAACACTAGTAATAGTGTTCTGCAAGAGGAAGAGTTGCTTGTACGCTTAGTTTACAAGTAATTCTTAAATAATTGCTGATTGTATGCTTAGTTTACAAGTAATTCTTAAATAATTGCTGATTGTACGCTTAGTTTACAAGTAATTCTTAAATAATTGCTGATTGTACACTTAGTTTACAAGTAATTCTTAAATAATTGCTGATTGTATGCTTAGCTTACAAGTAATTCTTAAATAATTGCTGATTGTATGCTTAGTTTACAAGTAATTCTTAAATAATTGCTGATTGTATGCTTAGTTTACAAGTAATTCTTAAATAATTGCTGATTGTATGCTTAGTTTACAAGTAATTCTTAAATAATTGCTGATTGTACACTTAGTTTACAAGTAATTCTTAAATATTGCTGATTGTATGCTTAGTTTAAAAGATTCTTAAATATTGCTGATTGTACACTTAGTTTAAAAGTATT
>NW_013666065.1:128579-157852 GCF_000517525.1 Limulus polyphemus | reverse complement strand
ACTTAGTTTACAAGTAATTCTTAAATAATTGCTGATTGTATGCTTAGTTTAAAAGTAATTCTTAAATAATTGCTGATTGTACACTTAGTTTAAAAGTAATTCTTAAATAATTGCTGATTGTACACTAAGTTTAAAAGTAATTCTTAAATAATTGCTGATTGTACACTAAGTTTAAAAGTAATTCTTAAAGAATTGCTGATTGTACACTAAGTTTAAAAGTAATTCTTAAAGAATTGCTGATTGTACACTTAGTTTAAAAGTAATTCTTAAAGAATTGCTGATTGTACACTAAGTTTAAAAGTAATTCTTAAATAATTGCTGATTGTACACTAAGTTTAAAAGTAATTCTTAAAGAATTGCTGATTGTACGCTTAGTTTACAAGTAATTCTTAAAGAATTGCTGATCGTACACTTAGTTTACAAGTAATTCTTAACTAATTGCTCAATGATCAGATTAACCTAAGATTCGACAAAACTTTTCCTAGTTGGCATGATGTTTAGGATTCTCATCAGATATTTAACAGTACTGACTCCCAGTGGCTCAGCGGTAAGACTACTGGCTTACGACGCGAAATATCGGGTTTTTATACCCGTGGCAACTGATATACCGTGTAACAAGGTAGACGAGCTTTTGGTTATCTAGTTTATAAATAATGTATAGGTTTCTTACATGTTATGGAATTTAAACTTCGTAATTTCCTGGCGTGAAAGATTCTGAAAACTTGGAACGTTTCAATAATTATTTAAAAAAATATTAAATGAACATTCCTTTTTGTTATCTCAGTTCAAAATGTTGTAAGTGTATGTGTAAACCGGCTAATCTATATAATTAAAAGAGTGACGTATATATGTGCGTGGTAAGGTTTTTAAACTTAATTAATTAAACTATGCAAAACTAAAATTAAAAATAGGGAAGTATGGACAACATCACCACATGTGTAAGGGATGGGCGGGTTTGGATACTACTAAGAACTGCAAATGGAAGAGTATTTGGGGAATGGATCAGTCATCCCTTCAAGCCCTATCTCAGGTAGACAGTGTTTATGTGTTTAAAGTTTTGTGTGTGAATTTCTTCATTTGTTTATAGACAATTAGAGTACCGGTACCATCACCCTGTTGATTTTTGATACTTACCTCCAATATTCAGGTTTTGAAAGTGTTGCTAGAACTGATGTATATTACTAGATAATTCGATCAGTTTGTCATTTTTGATCAGACTATTCGGCTCAGTGTCTTTCGTACTAAAGGTACTTAGTAGGTACCACCTTTGTTGAATAGGTTTAACCTCGCAATCGTCGTGACGCTCCGCACGGCCATCAGAATAGTTCTTAACTGTGTGTTCCTAACATCATACGTGAGTAGTCTAAGCAGGTCACTTAAATGTTTTAGTTACCGTAAATACACAGCATTGCCCTTAAATTTGATAAACTGTACATTCCGATACAAAATACCACAAACAAACAAAATGTTTCGTAAGCGAAGCACGAGTTTTATCCTCAGGATATATTAAATGAGTGCTGCTGCTGACTGTTTGCACAAAGCTAATACATGTCAGTAAGCACTGTGGTACTTTGGGATCACTGAAAGCACATGAAACTGTAACATGAATCCTTGCACCAGATCTTACTGAACAGTTGTACAAAGAACCTTTCCACTTGAATGAAAAAAAAAAACTTGACTTCTCAACCTTTAACAAGTGTGCTTAAAATGCGTATTTTTAATGAGTTGTGGCGCAGTCATTAATTAAATGTAAATATAGTTCCAAAAGCTTTGACGTTAGAAATGTGGGAAAGTTTATGCGAGTCATCTGTGCTATATCCACTGCATTTATCGAAACCCGATGTTTAGGGTTCCCATCAGACTTCTGCTGAACCTTTGGGGGAGATAGATTGCGCTCAAGAATCACGCTAAAGGAGCTAAACACTAGCAGATGAAGTTTAGAGAAGAATTTTGAGTAAAATAATGGACTAACATAAACACTTTTTCATAAAGAAACAGGCAATATGATATTTTATGTTTGTTCAACCACAACTACATAAAGTTTTCAAATCCTATATTACTGTTTGTTTTGTTTTATGTTACATATGTACTGTTTGAACATATTGTACAACAATGTAGAGAGCCAGGCTACACAAGTGCTCAATTTGTGTGTAAAATGAAAGTCCGTGAGTTATATGAACCTTGTATGAAAAGGAAAAAATCTGTAGGGTAAAAGTATAATTGAAACAACCTTTATTTCACAAAACTCTTCAACGTATATTTCACTAGAAATTACAAATGACCTGTTTTTACTTGGATTTGAACTGGGGTAATACAATACAGTAATAAAGTTGTTAAATTAACAGGATTTATATCAAACCATTAATCTCAAAATTCCTCTTTTTTTAACTTTAGAAAATAGCTATTTAGTTTTTAAAATAAAACATATTAGCTGCTCTCTTTAGCCTAAAAATATTTTTGAAGTTCCATAGCATTTTTTAAAGATAAAATTTGTAAAAGGAGAAAATAATTCTGAAATAAGCTATTATATACAGATTAAGTTACTAAATTTCCCAAAATAAAATGACTTAAAATCACGAATTTCTGTTAATAGTCAATAAGTATCACCAAATTATAGCTGTTGGTATACGTTTGTTACAATAGGAATGTGGTGGCGCTCCACTCATAATATGTGGATCACGTGCTCGAATGCAATGATCGAACATGCTCGTCATTTCAGCTTTCCTTCTGGTGGTTCAACGGTAAGTCTTAAGGTTTTATAACAAAAAAATTGGATTTCGATACTCGCGGCCTAGCATGGGCAGGTGGTTAGGGCGTTCGACTCTCGCAATATGTGGGTTTGAATCCTCCGTCCCACCAAACATGCTCGCCTTTGAGCCGAGGGGATGTTATAATGTTGGTAAAAGAGTTGGCGGTGGGTGGTGATGACTAGTTGCCTTTCCTCTAGTCTTTTACTGCTAAATTAGGGACGGCTAGCTCAAAGCCCTCGTGTAGCTATGCTCGAACTTCTAAACAAACCAAATCGATACTCTTGATTGGCACAACACAGATAGCCCATTGTGTTTGTTAATAAATCTTTCAGCCGTAGGGGCGTTATCACTTCTGAATTAGAGACAGCTATCGCAGATAGCCCTCGAGTAGCTTTATTACATATATTTTTAATATCCTGTACATCAAATCATTGTAAAATAGGTGATGCTTTGCAAGTGTTTTAGCAGTACATCTATTTCATTTAAAGCCAAGCATGGCCCAGTGGTTAGTTAACGTGTCAGATTATGGATCTAACGCGCGAGTCGTGGGTGTATTATAAGGATGGCTGTCAAATCCCACAATTTGGTATTCTCTTTAGTATGGATAGCTAACACAGACAGCCCTTGAGTATCTATGTGCAAATATCTGAAAACAAGCAATCAAACTGTATCATATAGTTCATAAATTATTTACATTTTTAAAGTTAAAATATAATATTATATATGGAATCATTTGAATTAAAACTGGAAATTCTGAGAACACTTAATTCACTGATCAGAGATAAATATATCAGGTCATCCCATAAGTTCTGTCCGGATTTTAATTCTTTAAAATTTACTAGTAATTTAGAATGTTCAAAGGAAATAAAAAATATTTATATATCATACATATCTTTTTGGACATATTTAAACTTATTAAATTTTATTTTACAGAATAAAGTATTTCAAATTTCACTGATTAAAGCCCTTTGAACATGGAAGTATCTAGGTAGCATTTGAGGCATATAATGCTTTATGAGTTTAAAAAAGGGAACTATGCAGCCGAAGCGACTCGAAATATTCACTCAGCTTATGGAGAAGAATGCCTGAATGAAAAAACTTGCAGAAGATGGTTTGCAAAATTCAGAAGTGGAAATTTCAGCCTTGAAGATGAAGACCGAACACGACGTCCAGTTGAGTTTGATGATATACTCCTTGTGGCATCACTTGAAGAAAATCCTGCAGTATCAGTTGAAGAATTGGCAATGAAGCTTGGTTCAAACCATACAACTGTTCATCGTCATCTTCAACAACTTGGAAAGGTTCCTAAACTTGGAAAATGGGTGCCTCATGAATTGTCTGAAGTGAACCGCAAATCGCGAATTCAGTTCTGCTCTTCTCTTCATTCTCGCGACCTTATCTCGCCCTTTTTGGATAGATATGTGACTGGTGATGAAAAATGGATTTTTTATAAAAAATATTAAACGTCGTAGGCAGTGGCCTAGTAATGGGGAAAAGGCCCAACCACAACCGAAAAGAGAACTTCATGCGAAGAAGGTTCTTCTCTCTATCTGGTGGGATTGCAAAGGAATTATTCACTTTGAGTTGCTGCCAACTAATGCGAAAATCAATGCTCAAGTCTATTGTCAGTAATTAGAGCGTTTGAACGCGGCTTTAAAGAAAAAAAGACCTGTTTTAGTGAATCGAAGAGGAGTGGTGTTTCATCAGAACAATGCACGACCCCACACTGCAAAAATCACGTCCCAGAAGATTGAAGAACTTGGTTGGGAGAAAATTCCTCATCCGCCTTATTCTCCCGACCTTGCTCCTTCAGACTACCATTTGTTCCGTAGTTTACAGAATCATTTGGACGGATTAACTCACATAAGCCATGAGGAGGTCGAAACTGACATTTCAGAGTTCTTCTCTTCGAAACCGAAAGAGTGTTTTAGTAGTGGGATTAAAAAGCTTGTAAGTAGATGAAAAGAAGTCATAGATAATCATGGAAACTACACTGATGATTAAATTTCAATAAAATGAAAGATCTGATTACTCGTTTTCTTTATTTAAAATCCGGACAGAACTTATGGGATGACCTGATAGTATGAAAACTTCTTACTTTACAACCTAGTGGAGACTGAATATTGTGAGATATATATATAATAGTAAATTTAAATTATCCTATACTGATTTACGGTCAGAGCTTATTTGTTTGTCCCGCAGACTTAGAACAAGCAGGACCAAACTTGTCTACCTACTCGGGTGTGACCTTATCTATTTGAAGTAGCTCTTCTATGAGGGTTGCTAAAACGCTCAGAAGGTCACCCAGGCATGATGGTGAGTTTCGTAGTAGGTTTATAGCAATGGTTCCTAACCTGTGGTCCCCGCACTCCTGGGGGTCTGCGGAAATAATACCATCTCATTAAACAATTAAGTTTTTTAATTCTGCTGTTCTTTTAATTGCACACTCAGTTATATATATATATCTTTTATTTGATAGTGAAAAATGGAAAAACAAGTTAATTATTAGTTAGAAAAACAGTTTTTTTAGATAGGTGGAATCTTTCAAAAAACATGGGGGGCCCTTGGTAGAGAAAATGTTGGGAACCGCTGGTCTATAGTGTCGTTGAACCCGAATCTGGCACTGGATTTCTGTTTTCCTTGTCTTCCTCGGGATTCCGGATTTATAGGAGGGCAACCGGGATATTTTCCAGGAGCCTGGTTAAACTATAATAAATAATATGTTTCTTAGTATCACTATTTCAGAAATTAAAACCCAACTCACTCATGATCGTGCTTGCTAAAGTTGGAATATCTATCTTTAAAATTAAGTTACTTCCACAGTGTCACAAGAGGGCACTCAAAAGCTATACTATGAGAACTAACCGTAATGGGGAATGGAGGAGAGGGTCTATTCTGGTTCCTTTTCTTGGGGGGCCCATGCAGTGGCGTAAGTATGCCCCCGCAATTGCAGGGAGCCCGAAGGGCCTGACAAACGTAAGAATTGCTGACAAGGGGAGAGACATACAATTTAATTTGTTTGAACTAAAGGGGGATTGCACTATTATGGTGTAGTAAAAACATTTAGAGAAAGGACAGAGCAGTCTAAGTCCATACACTGACTGCTCAGTTAGTGGTGCGTACTATCATGGTGGAAATATAATAATAATTATAGTTCCACCAGATGTACCACTACGTACTTCGCTTTCACCAATGCGTGAACTAAGCCGAAATTTGATACATACGTAATTTGAAAATAAACGCTAGATGCAATAATAAGTTTGGTTTAAATTTGAATTTTCAGTTAAGTTATTGGTATTAATCAGCCAGAATCGTAACTACAATTATAGAGAAATAAATGTAGGGGACCCAATTATGCGGGGGTGACATCTATTGTAGTTACGCCACTGGGCTCATGATACCTAAATCCGGCCCTGTCTCGGGTACACTGTGTTTGAAACTGCTACACGTAACCCTACTCACAAGTTAGCTAGATCAAACGTGGTACACTTGCCAACGTACGGTCCTCCCACTTAAGGTAGCTATAGAAGTAACGGAGGAGCTTGATCGGTAGGTTGGGACCTCTGTGAATCATAAGGGAGGCCCTTGAAAGTCTTGCAGCGGGTATTCTATGCTAGTCATCATAGTAGTAAAAGTAATCAATTTATATTTAATACAGTTACCTGTAAAAATCTATACAGCATGAAAGGAATTATTATCATAATGAAAAATAATGTTAAAATAAAATAAGTTATTTTACTTTTTTTTTCTAATAGAAATTAATATCCAAATATTTTTCAAAACTTGCATGTTTGTGTGACTGGAGTAGTCGAGATGTTGAAAAGTGTCAAAATGTTTTTTATTTATTAATAAAAAGTGTGTTGAAATCTTTATCTATTTTTTGCAAAGATCTCTTTTCTATAATAGTTACTTTGATGTTTAAAATAACATCTTCCGTGTTGATTTATAAAACGTTTCACTATGCTGCCCTGAAAAAAACGAAGTCAGTGACCTACATTTGGAGAAGAGAAAAAAAAGATATATATTTTTCTGTCTGGAAAATATTCCATCAATGCGTCTCTTAGGATGAAATGAAATGGTTGATATTCAGAGTTGAAAATAAGTACGAAATAAATTAAAACTGATAATAATACTTATTTTAACAATAACTATAAACATAAACTAGTTTATGGTCAGAAGTAAAATAGATAAGAACAACAGCACTTTGTTGCTGAGCGCTCAGTTACCACATATAATTTATCGATAGTGCTGCTATCTAGAAAGAAAAACTCAAATTATTTTTTAAAATGGCTCTAACTGCTTTCATTATACAATTCCAAAATTTAGTAAGTCAACAGCGAACAGCTGAAAGCATTGTCGATCTTTTCTCTCAGTTTTACAGGAATTTTCTAGAAGCTTATAGAATTTATTTTTACATGAAAAGAACTACAGTCAGTGCTACGGTTTAAGTGATAATTCTACGATTTAAGTGATAAGTTATTCAGTAAGAATAATAATGTTAGGTAATAGTGCTTACCAATAAAAAAACTAAGAAAAAAAGAAGAAACTTTGAGCTATAAGTATTGTGGGAAAATGTTTACCCTTAATATCCTAGAATCAGTAAACATTTTGAAGATGCTAACCTGTTTGCATCACACATTGCCAAGTAACTCTGTTTTATCACATTCAATGTACACAGAAAAACGTTGCATGATAATTTCATTTTATAAACTTTGCATCAGTTCGCTGTATAAAAGTTTAAATATAGTAAGGTTTTTCGACCCTATGACAACGGAACAGCAAAACTTGCCTGGAAGTTACTAGCAGGAACAGTACATGCTACATTACTGAACTTTATAACCAAAAGTCCTTAGTGATCATCTGCCTGCCTCTGCATCTGTCCAGCTCTAAAGTGTTCAGTCTCCTTACCGATTGCTGAATTATTAAGAAAAAAAAGTATGTAAACATTAAAATGGCAGAAGCACGTGCACTAGGTTTGTTGTGTTATAATTAGAGTAATCTTAAGAATGAATCCCTTGCGAATTTTATAATCACTACACCGATAGTAGCTATCTACAAGACCATCAGTGCAACCACAAACAGGCACACGAGTTAATTTGTGGCTGGCAAAATATGAAAGATCATGGAAGAAAACCATGTTACAAGGACCCTTGGTAATGGAAAAGTCCAACAATATGAAGAAAGCCTAGTAGTTTCTTCAAGAGAAACATATAATCATTCCATAGCATTCTAAATCTGTATCACTCATATCTTGAGTTTTCTTTTAGAGAACATCATGAGGATGAAGATATGTTTCTTTATTAAGCTATACAATAGGTGGTTCTCATATTCTGAATGTTCTGCTCACTGACAACCAGAAGAAAATATTAGGCACATTGTTGAAATTGTTGAGGTATGCAAGATTGTCATGTGTGTTATACCGCTTGTTTGACATAGACTGTCGGTCAAGGAAGTAGCTAAGTTCCTTTCCACCTAGGTATCTATTGTTCTGGCTCATTCTCCTAGGGTATTGCGTGTGTCTTTTCATGGAAAATATTTCTGTAAAATTGAGCATAACATGTGAAAGAAGTAGAACGTAATTCTTTTTTTTTCCATTAGAATTTCAGGTGATCTCTCGACATTATAACTTCCCATATGTTTCCATGGGAATGCTCAACAGTTACGTGGGTATCACACTCACATTGAAAACGATACCATTGTTTCGTGTATATGGTTATAGGTTTTCTCAGTTAAGAATATACAGATACACAGAGCTCTATAGTAAAAGAGTCATTCTTCATAAATACACTTTTGGGTTGATTTTGTGAATTGAATAAAATTGCTTTATTTTGTTACACATTGTGTCCAGTCTTCTTCATTTCTTCAAACTCAGTCAAATTCAGAGAATTCAACTTTGATCTGTAATACGTTTACTGGTGAACCTCTTGATATTCTGCAAAACCTATCTGATCACTTTGAGAGGAATTCAGTACACCTCAGAATACCACATACCAGTGAAAATATGTCGAGGTTCCATCATGCTTTACCTGAAAAGTCTGTTCAAAGAAAGTTTGTGTCCATTTCTCACAAAAGCTGGATAGAGAAATTAAGGCTTGAATTTTGGATAACTACATCTTGTGGGTTATAGTTTAGAAAAAACTTAACTTTTTAAAACTGGTCACTAAATGAAACACCATTCTTGAATTTGATAACTCAAAAATGAGTCGTATTTCACATTTCATTGACCTCATTTGACAGCAAATTACTTACTTCAGACCCTATCTTTCACATACTCAAGTAACTTGCACTTTAGTTCATTCAGATGCCAGCAAACACTCTGGATCCTGTGCATGTGGGAGACAATCTCTCCCCAGAAGAATATGTTGTGAAGCATCTCATTTATAGCAGGTTGCAAATAGTATGCTTGATGTTTTAAGGGAAGAATAACTTTGCTTCATACAAAAGTATTTATGTAGAAATATCTGCAAAGGAAGAGTGATAACTCAGAATCAGAATGATTGTCTGATCTGATGTGGTAGAAGGGAATTTGCGGTAGTCTTTACTGTACATGGAAGGTGTTTCTTTTTCAGTTTCCTTTCTTTTCTGCAATGGCCAAGCAGCACTTCATTATGTACAAGCTTGTGCATTTTAAAAAACAGTTTAATAAGCGTAAATAGTGAGGGCGTCTGTTCAGCAGCAAAAGGATGCCGCCTCCTGAGGGTTACACAACTATTACGTAATATGCAAATTATGTCATTACCTGAAGGTTTCATAACTGTTATGTAATAGGGTGAGAACGTCCACGAAGTAGTACTAGAGGGCACGTTGCAGGGGTCATATTTCCTCGCAGTGCACCAGAGGGTGCTGCTGTCTTAGGGGAGGGAGTGACATTATAGTTCGATACCAGAAGGCCTGCTACTATAGACGGATACTGTTATCAAGGCTCAATAGGCGAACGTGTTGCTAAGGTTCTATAGGTGGACGGTCTTATTTAGTTTCTTTAGGCATGTGGGCTTACTAGGCATATTATGTGTGTTTTACGATGGTGGATGGTGTTTCTATAGATCGACAATGTTACTATAGTCCCTTAGGATTCATACATATTTCAACTTGTCTCAAGTTATTTTATAATTTTCATTTATATACTTACTTGCGTATATTTTAAAATGGTGGATGGTGTTTTTATAGGTAGACAGTGTTACTATAGTCCAGTAGAACTGCATACAGATTTCAACTCGTCTCTAGTTATGTTTATAGTTTTAATTTACAAAGGCAAATGCTGTTACTAGGTAGATTGTGTTACTAAGGTTCTATAGGCGGATGGCAAATTGTATTAGTAAGGGTGGTGTTCCTATAAATGGATAGTTCAATAGGATGATAAGCTCATCATAGAGTGTGTCAGCAGATGATTACGTCATCAATGTCTAAATTTAATTATATGTTCTTAAAAGTTACAAGTAAGTCCAATATTTCAATCAACGAGACAACTATTATTACATAAGGTATTAAATATGTCAATTGTATCACACATACTATCTTAATTTATCCTTTTTTTCAACGAGACAACTATTATAACATATTATTACATATGTCAATTTTTATCCCACACGTCTTAATTTATCCATTATTTTAATGAGGCCAATATTATATCCAGTAAATTACTTTACAATTATTCATTGCTTTATGCATAAAACACGTCACTAATTCATTCAGTTCTACAGATTTTGCTTTTATATTTAACTTGCATGGCATACTTTTTGCATTTTGGACGTTTTATATGTAAAACACTTATTGCTAATTTATTCCTGTAATTAATATATGGTATAACATCTATTCACCCTGAAAAGGACTCTTACTTAAAACTCATGTTTAGCTTTGTAAGTTAATGTATGTATTTGTTCCACTAAAGGTTAAAGGATCTATATAAATAACTATGTTTAACAATTACTATTGTAGAAACATTATTCTTACCTTTCTGTATAAATTTTTCACAAGCCTTGTTTTTTGATGGATTAGAGCGTTAGGCATAATGCTGAATGATTTCTACTAAAACATATGGGTGCAGATATATATATACAGTGCAGTACAGATATAAACCAACTTTCTTCTGCAATAGACGTTGAGAGATAACTTCTGTCTCAGGTCGCGTGCTCGTCTATCTTACTGAACATAGTCGATATGATCTAGATTCAAGTCCACTGACAGTCTAAAGATTTACCACAAAACTGATCACTGAACGTATGACACTGCTCTCATAAAACTGGTACAATATAGAATCAATAATATTGAAAGTAAGTGTCAACACATTCTGAAAATAGAACGTTTTGTAACACACCACACCGTACATATATATTACTCGTTTTGTAATGATATGTACGAGAATATATCGTACTAAAGTCATGACACTTTCAAACATATACACCTTATCCTTAATTTATTTATTATTCAAATTGCATGCCATTAACAGCCATGCACATAAAAATTCTTGTTTACTGTGCCATCATGGTATTTTTTTCCCTGAAATATGTACAAATGACATTAGAAATGTATTTGTTTACTTTGAGAATATAATGTCTATTTTCCTTATGGGTCCAGACGTCTGGGACACCCTGCACATTAAATATTTGTTGACAAATCAGAAATTCTATTACACTATGAAAATTAAACTTCTTAGTTCACCAATACACAATTTCACACACGAATGAACATAGTTTATAAGCAATAGTGAACAGTTCTTGTAGTTCAACCGTACCAACAAAAACATTTTATATACAATTTAGTCAGTTATAACAAGTCATATACCGTCTGAACTTTTTGTCCTTCATTACTTACATATATGCTTATCAGGGTGGAGCAAAAATTTTTTTGTCTCATGTCGAATTCTCTATGGGTACGATAAATTGTATAAATAAGTAGAAAAATGCGAAGGTGCTAAAATAAAATAAATTAGACTTTTAGAGAAAAAAAAATCCCCTTTAAAAACTATGATAATAATTTATTAACTTGGCGACGATTTGAGCAAGCGCTCATTTTTAAACCAGAAACAAGCCTGTCGGTTCATGACAATTACAGGAACGTTTTGAAATGAAACAACACACAAAACACCATAGTAACGTGAGATAGACCTACGAGAATTAAACAATATAGTAAAAACAATAATAAAATAGAGCTGGTGATTAAAAAACTGTATTAAAAACTATTATAAACATAGAACAACTTTACATAGCAAAGAAAGAAATAACTTAAACATTTTAAGACAATAAAAGAATAATATTATTATTTTTTAATTATAAAAAGCTGAACTGTTTGTTAATACCCAAAGGACTTAAACAACCCAACTTAAAATTATTTCTTTTTTCGATAGTGGTTCTTTATTGGTTTTAGAGGGAGCATAACGTAAAGTTGTTACAAATAATACGATAGACTAAACATATAGATGTACGGATGAAGTGGCTATTCAGAGAATACGTTGATTTAGGGCCTCTAACAGACGTTCTATGATCAATGTAAGGGCAAGTGTTGCATCTGCTCCTCTGACAACTGAACGTACCAACTTGAGTAGCAGATGATAGTTGTATGTTGTTCGGAAGTTGACTATGGACGAGTAAATCTTTAATGATAGTGTCTCGTTTATAAGACATTAGAGGTTTGTTAGGGATTATGTGACCAATAGTATTCTCCTGTGTTATAATGTGGAAGTTATCAAACAATATACGTATTACTTGTGTGTTGAATGGGTGAAGCGTAAGTGTAAGGAGAATGTATTGATGATCAGTGGAAGTGTGTTGATTGTGGGAGTGTGTTGGTTGAAGGGAGGTTGGACGCGTGTAGTTGGAAGTTTAGAATTGTCTACAGTGTTGGTGTTATAATTACTGATATAATTTAAGCTAAGTAAATTCTGGAAAGCTAAATTCGGACGTTTATTGTTAGTATTTAGATTATCTTTGGTGTGATGAAGAAGAGAAGTAGGGTAGCCACGTTTTTCGAAAAAATTAAGCATGTTCATAGGTTTGCTGTTATAATCTTGGTCATTACTGCAGAGCTTACGTAATCTAGTGAGTTGGGATTTGAGAATGTTTCTCTTGACGTATGGAGGATGGCTGGAGGGAAAATGTAAGCTATGTGTGTCCGTCGGTTTGTAATGCACAGACGTGGCGAGATTTCCATCATCAGTGACGGAAATATTTATGTCAAGAAATGAAATGGTTTGGTGAGTAACAGAAGACGCGTATTGGAATGTTGGGTGAAAGGATTGAACGAACTGAACAAAGAGATCGAGTTCATTGTTGCTGCATGTAGCTATACCGAAAACATAATCAATACATCTACAATATAAAGCAAGGAAGGTACCTGTGTAGTTACGAAATATACAATCTTCAATGTAACCAACAAAGAGATTAGCGTAGGAGGGACCTATTTTGGTTCTCATGGCTACACCTTTCACTTGCTTATAGAATCTGGTGTCAAAATAAAAGGCATTTAACGATAAAAATAATTCAACTAATCTAATCAGGGTTTCATTAGGTGAGTCTAGGATATCCCTTCTGCCAAGGTAGTGTTTTAGAGCCTTGAGTCCATCTTCATGACGTTATATCAAATGTGAATAAAATAATCGAATCTGATTTTACTTAAAATTTACATTTTTTTGTAAGGCGTCATTGGTGTATTTAATGTAAGTAGGGAGTTGATGAACTAAAGGGGTTAGGATGGAATCAAGATAACTACAAATAAGTTCATTAGGACAGCTGCATGTTGAAACTATGGGTCTGTCAGGATAGTCAGGTTTATGTATCTTAGGTAGAAGATAGAATACAGAAAGCCTGGAATATCTAACAGTTAAATTCTTATATTATAATGGAAGTTCGTTTTTGCTTATCATTAGCCTTATAGTGGAATGGACAATCTGTTGATATTTATCAAGAGGGCCGTTTTCGCATTACCATAGGTTTTTCTCTAAAAATTTAATAAGTTTTATATGTGTATTTATAATACATATGTAAAATATTGTTCAGTTTGTATTCATTAACTGGTTCCGCAAGATGCCTAAAGTTTCCGATACATATGCCTAGAAATAAACGTTCTGACATTCAACCTGTATTGCATAGTTTCTCGTAAAATTGCTTTAGTTATTCACATTATTCATGCTTAGAAAGTAATGTCCTGACATGCAATCTGTTTTTCATGGGTAGTTAGCTATCAAAATGTACTAATTGGCAACCTTCTTTGAGTTAGCAGCTACTGCGTGAATACAGTGCCCTTTGTGAGTGAATACTTAGTTGTGAGTAAGACATGATTCGAAGAGGGATTGTCACCCTGCTGTAATGCTATATTTTTTTCCACTTCCTTTATTACAGCATTCACCATGAGTTTGACAGGCGAGCTAAAATTAAACATCTGTCAGCATTTCCACAATTATCAGAATTTGACGCACGACCATTGAAAATCAATGTTCTACCAACGATTACAGAAGTTATTTCCCACTATCAGCATATAAGACTAAAATTGAAGCCATGAGCATCAGATGCTGAACCAAATTGCTGAGAAAGTTACTTACGATGTAGAAGATCTATGGAAAAATATTCAATTCCAATCATTTCTCATAATAGCTTGATAAGGAAAATACGAAAGTGTCATGACGAATATTAGGCTTTGATGAAATCAGTTAAGAGGGCTGGAACTCCTATCTCTGATTCTAAATGGTAGAACTTTCTCAAGGAAACACTGAAATTGTTTTATATATCTGCTTGCCAATGCATTTAAACATACAACAATAAGGACATACTTGATTCAATGGTTTCATTTCTAGAAGGATGTGACGTTAATACAGACACTCTTATCGCTGTTGGCTGCGACGGTACAGTGACAAATACTGGGCTTAGAGATGGTGTGCTTAGACTCTTAGAAAACCATTTGGGAAGGTCTCTACAATGGATGGTATGTATGCTGCACATGAACGAAATTCCTCTTCGTCATCTCTTCTAACATCATGATGGTTGCACACGTGGACCAAATGTATTCACGGGAGAAACTGGGCAAGCAATAGCTACATGCGAACAACACTGTATTGTAAAATTTGTTCCATTTCCTGTTGATCTATCACATTGCTTAGAAAATACTGAGTTAAGCACTGATCAGCAGGATTTGTGGGACATCTTCAAAGCTGTTTGAAATGGTAACTGCTCATCAGATTTGGAAAGACCCCAACCAGGCACTTTAAGCCATTCACGATGGCTTACGACTGCAATTGTAAGTCGCATCCAAAAACACTTCAGAATAGCTTCTGGCTGTGTTTGTTTGCAAATTATATGCTCCTAGTTGGTTTCGTGTTAAAATTCATTTTTTGATGTAGAGATGGTGCAAATAATTAGTGTCAGATAATTAGGAGTCCAAGATAGCTTTCAGAAGATTTGAAAGCAGTTTTTGACCCGGTAATTCAGAGAAACTCTTACTATGGTTATCCTGAAAATGGGTATATTGTTATGCTTATGGATGATTGTGAACATGTAAGAAAGCTTGCCTTCGAAATAATAATGGCTGACAGAGTAGCAAGACGTAGTTGCACAGACAATAGATATTTCAGAATTCCCAAAATGAATTTCAATGCATCTGACTACTTTGATTTAATCGTTGACTAGCGAAATGATGGAAGGTTGAAACCTCCTTCAACCCAACATATCTCTGATGAATAGCTAATGGAGTAGGAAGAGATTGCACCAAAATTAGAGCTTGATCAGCTTCGTTATCATACTCAAGCTGTAGCATGCCTTGCTACTAAAGTTTCTGCTGCGGTTTGCTGACCTGAGAGCTGAGACGGGTTCATCTGCGCACATTTAAGAGTAAGAAAGTTTGTGTCTCATTTCATCACCAAGTCAGAATACACATGTGAATTACTTTATCTAAGATCCACAAAGACAGGGTGGAATCCGATGTACAACCGCCTCCCCGTGATGGGTTCTGGGTATATTCAGCCATATAATGGTCGAATTGAACAAAGAGTTTCACACAAATGATAACCAGTGCCTTAAAATGGTCTGTAATTTTGTCGAATAACATACAAATTTTCAATGCATTTGCGAAACCAGAAGACCAATGTTTAGGATAAAAATAGTTTAACAGTGAATTACTGTCCTCATTACGTAAATCTGCGCCCTGGAAAAATTGATTATCGAAAAATTTTAGTTTTCACCCAACTTTTCACTCCACCCTAATGCTTGTACATAACACACCTTTAGATACATTCTTTTTCTCATAATTTATAAAAGTTAGTTTTCTTAATTCTTGACTTTTCAAAGTCTAATTTTGCTACTTCTAATCCCATGTTATGATAAATAATTGTTTATTGATGATGATATTTTG
Source organism: Limulus polyphemus (assembly GCF_000517525.1). Lineage (NCBI taxonomy): Eukaryota > Metazoa > Arthropoda > Merostomata > Xiphosura > Limulidae > Limulus > Limulus polyphemus. Next base: position 141,767 of record NW_013666065.1, on the reverse strand, counting down.
ATGTTTCATACTTAGAAAATGTAATTTTTCATATTTTTCAAATCAGAAATTGATTTTGACAGATGTATTATCTCTTCACTTATACAAAAAACATCAAATTTATTATTCGTTTTGTCAGTTACAAATCAGCATAGTTATATATCAGATGAACTCTAATATTTTAGTTAGAAATTGTGCATGGTTCACAACTTGCGACATGTGATCAAAGGTCAGTCTTGAGTTGACCAAGTCTAATTCGTAATATTCAGCAAGCTGTCAAATCTGGATTGCTCATTCCTATATAAACTGCAGTGATTTCTGATCACAATCAATTTGAATTCAACATTCATGTAATTATGGTATCTTATAGTTCTGCTAGAGATAATTATGAGCAACTCATCTGCTGTAAGCATTATTTTATTTATTCTATGTCTTTAAATATGTTGCTGAATTAAATGTAACTAGTAGTGCTACAGATCCATTTTAATGCTGATAACAACATCAAGATACATAACTTATAATTAAAAATCCATTAGTTGTGACAAGCTACACAAATTAGAAAGAAATGCATGCCTGTAATTAGGGAGAATATATTTCCATCTCTGGCACTTAAACGATGAAGTGAATGAAAACTTAGAGGTTCTGAATACTGTAAGTTGTTTTCATATCTTTACACAATTTTATTGATTAATACGATTTTCTACATTTATCCAAATGGATGGTACTTACTTCTTTCTTTTGAAGACTTCTAGAAGTGTCAAACGTACATCTAACAAGGAAGGGGTAAGTGTTCGACACTTATCCAAAATTAATTATTTGCATATCTGAATAATGTAAGTTGATTTCATTTCCTTTACAAAATTATATTGATTAATACGGTTTATCAATGTCTACACTTATAATTTTTTCTGTCTTTTACAGGAATCTGCTAAACGGCTCCGCAAGGTTTTATTGTCTTGAACTTTTTTACATGTCCTACAGTAACTCCTGTACGCTGAATCTGAAAATAATATCCTTTTTTCTCCATCACGTACAGACTTTTCACAAAACGTTATAACACAATACATAAAAGAAAGGCCACGACACGCAGGTAATTTCGAGACTAAAAGACGTAGATTTCACAAAAAATTCCGGATGAATGAGGATGCATATTCGTTTGACATAAATGTTCTTCCCTTTTCTTTAGTTTTTTGTATTTTTGTTAACAAACTTAATAATAAAAAATGTTCATTGTGGTAAACGAAATAATAATTTGATCTAAGTAAGAGTTTTTTTTTCTTCCCGATTTGTAAAAAAAAATCCTTACGTGATAGAAAAAAATGAATATTATTTTCGAAATCTGCGTAGCTGAATTATGTAAAATCCGTTATTAAAACCAAAACAACTTTTATGAATTTTAAATTCGCAGGCCTGTGTTATTTATTGTTAAAAACAAGGAATAAGAGAGTTAAAAAGTGTAATGCAATTGCTACAACATATAATTTAATCCAAAATCATATGGACAGCCACTTACAAATATTATAAACACCCTCAATCAGAATATTCAGAGCATCTTGGACAAGACAATAAATCATTTAAACAACAGAGATAGGGTTTGCATTGATTTTAATTATTTGAATAAATCAGTAAGTACTTGTTTATGAAATAAGAAGCTGTTTTCACCCGATATAATCTTAACCAACAGTGAAAGAGTCAATCAGAGTAAAAAGGACATACCATTAGACAAGTCTTACAAATCTGAAGTCACTACGTGGGAATTGCCTGTAGGCAGTGGTAGTAATTGTGAGTTATCGAATAGCCTGTAGGCAGTGGTAGTAATTGTAAGTTATCGAATAGTCTGTAGGCAGTGGTAGTAATTGTAAGTTATCGAATATTTTTATTGATCGAATTAGAAAAAACACCTCAGTTATTTGTATAAAGATCCCAAATATAAATATATTAGAGATCATTGAAGATCATTACTTATGCATATGGCTAAAAGACTTACACGATTTCTCTAATGTTCCAGAAGGACCTTTTGGAACAGAAAAAATGCATGTTGTTTCTTAAGAGAATTTCAACCATGTGATATATAAAAGTATTTCAAGTCCTGAAAAGATTTTCCTCTGGTATCATGATCATCCTTTTGATATTATCACATCAATGAAAGGTTTCCTAGGGGTAATTTATTATTATTCAGAATGCGACAAGAGATTTGACCATTTAAATAAACTTCATTGTTCAGATTATTCTAATGTTTGTTACAATAACAAATGTACAAAAGCCCATAGTTTGTGCTGATTGTAACAGGTTTTGTAAATTAGCAGACTGTTACAACAGACACAAAATAAAAAATGGAAAACAAAAGATATCTTCATGTGAAATTGTTATCATTGTAAAAAATGTTTTGTTATTATTGACTGAAAAAATGTAAACCAGACTTTCCTCGATGTGGTGAAATAAGATTCATAGGATATAAATCATTTGTTTTAAATAACTATTTATGTTTTCTCCAGAATAAAAAACGTCAAAGATTCCTTTAATAAATATTTACTTTTTGATTTTGAGACTGACCAGGAAACCGGAATTCATGAGGTGAATTACTGTGTTGTCCATGATTTAAACTGTAAGGAAACAGTTTTTAAAGGTTATAATTTATGTGACGAACTTTGTAAGTTCTGGTTTTCGAAAAAGCATTAGAATTATAATGCTACTAGCGTAAAGCCCGTCAAAAATGACAGGGCAAGTACTACCACCCCCACTCCATAGTATACCCTAACCTCACATTTCTTAGCTCAGTGAAATATAAAGAAAATTACGAAATCAAGTTTGACCTTTCCATTATATGTGGAATCGAGAACACCGCCATCATGTAATCGTTTTGATGATGAGAGAGTTTTCATCGATACATGGGTCACGGAAGAAATAAAAAAAATCAATTTAGTATGGTTATCAAGTAATGAAAGTATACAAGATATATCACTTTTACACTAAATTTAGAGATCTTTTCTCAAAGTAAAACAGGAAATTTTTGGATGACCCTCTCACCATGGAACAACTGAAACAAAATAGGATTACATTGTTCAGTATGCTTAAAATAATGGAATACAACTGATCCCAGAAAACATAGCCTTTAATCCTGGAATAAAGGGTCGTTGAGGTATGTCTGAGGACAAATCGCAACTGACTTACGTAACATTTTAAAATAGTATCCCTTTTTAATGAATGATAATTACTTTAGTTAACGATGAAGTAATTGATTGTCTTCAATGGGACACAAGCATGCGTATATTCCCCAGAAAGATCAAACCCACATTTTTCTGGCAGCTTTCACCATATTTCACGCTCATCTGAAATGGTACCATATACTTGAGAAGTTAGGTCCGTCTGTATTGTATTACAATACAGACAGTATGGCTTATATTTCATATATATCCAACGATTCAACTCTAGAGGATTAATTTGGAGAACTTACAGATGAGCTCGATTGGCATTCCATCACATCGTGGGTCAGTGATGGTCCAAAGAATTATGGATACTTATGCGACGACAGTACGTCCAGTTGTAAAATAGATGTTTTACTATCAATTTCATTAAAAGTGAAAAATTAAAGTTCTCATCAATAAAGAGTAAAATAATAGACATATTAAATCATTTTCAATATCCTATAATGGTAATAAATCCAAAGAAAATATGTTGAAATTAAAAAATTCAGACTGTTTATAATAAGAAAGAAAAGAAGAACCATCGTCTTGTTTATACGAAAAGACATATACTTCCAGACTTTTGTACTCTGTGGTACGAATATTGATTATTTTCATCTAATAGAACTAACTCATTGCCATGGTCTATGGACTGAAAAGAGGGCATGATCAGGGCCTTGGAGGAATATCCCAAGTGCGCTCTAACATGGTCTATATAATGTGAGTCCTGTTTCATGTATTTATCATTAGAGTTCGAGATTGATAACCGTTTACAACACTCTTTTACGTGTAATAAGTAAAGTTAGTATTCCGAAAATTGTATAATCTCGAATTCTAAGTTCAATCTATACTTTGATCAACGTGTGTTATTCGGTTATATTAGTTCCACTCCTCATCAGGAACACTGAACACAATTTTAACCAAAGAAAGATAAGCTGAACATATATTATAGTAGAAAGTATCAAACATATTGTTGTTGTGAACGTGTTCTGTCCTGTCTGTTTCATATTAATACTTATCATTATTGTAGTATAAAAAAGTAGATGTTATATCTAAATGGTTGTATAATTAAACAGTTTTCATATGTTGTACTTACAATCTCTTTTTATTTATTCGTCATCATACTTAGAGTTAAACAGCATCGAGAGTTGCACCATGCAGTACTTAAAAAACACATAAACAGATTAAAGGAATAATTGCCAGAGCTAAAAATGATTTTATCATGTGTATTTGTGAATGCTTTAAATGTTTTAAAGGCTAGCATTCCCATGATGAACATACAAAAGCAGAAACTTAGATGACACAGGTCATTACTAAGAAAGTTGGCAGTCAAAAAAACACCAGTTAAACAGAAAAGAAAGTTACTAATACAGAAAGAAAGGTTTGTACCATTACTCTAAGCACCAATACTTTTATTATTTGGTGATATTGCAGAATGGGCTATTGGCAAAGTCATTGTAATTTTAGAATATGGAACACATAAAAACGAATCATTCTCATTCCTGAATAATTGGTACTCTTGTTTTATCAGCTCAAAGTTTATGAAAAACCAGTACATAAAGTATTAAACTCTATAGATAATGATATGAATTCTCTCATACAAAATGATACGTTACCTGTAGACAATAAAAAATATATGATAAATCAGCTACAACAACGTCATCAGACCTTCCATTTGTAAACCATGAAACCCGTTAAAATGAAAATGGATCATCGATAGTTTTCCTCGGAAATATAAAAAAAAACTGAAATCCTATTAAACAAATACGCTCCAGTAGGGACCTAACGTGGAATGATTGAGAAGGATTAGTAATTACTGGAAGATCCATCCTGAACAGTAACATAATCTACCTTATCAACGATGTGCTACAAAAATGAAAGAATTTTAACCCTACCTGATGGAAAGAATTTGCACAATGATTATCGGATATGAATATTCCACAAGAAGTTGTTGGAAATGTAGAAAGATGGCTGCATATGAAGCATGGAGATCATACTGTTAAAAGACCTAAACCTGTTGTATCTAATTGGGTACATGTTGTTAGCCTTTTAAGTTTAGTAATATTTTGAGCCATCTAAGAATTAAGATCACCTCTTTGCCTTTGACCTTACACCGGAACTATCTACTGGAGATTCACATTTTAACTTGGTGAAACAGGGAATTGAAATACGGTTTGGTAGTGCCTTAACCCAACTCTATAAATGTTTTTGTCTTATGAGAATTCCAGTCAATTTTAGAAATAATCAGTCTAGAAACATCTAGAATTTAACATCTAAGAATTTACGAACACTTTAGAAATTTATTCATGCTCTCACAAGATCTGTGAATGCGAGAGAAGTTTGTATATGTGTTTCCCAGTGATCAACTGCCTGACCATGCAGAAAAAACAATTGTACATAGTCAATCTGGATCCGAGCCAAAAACCTGGTAGCCACTGGGAGTGTATTCATTTTGGTCAAAATGAAAAAGGATAATATTTTGATCCATTATTACTGCCTCTACATAATCTCAACATAAGAAAATCCATCAAAAGAACTGTCGAACATGGACTTACAACAAAAAATACTGAAAGGACCATATTCGACTGTGTGTGGACAATATTGTATATATTATGCTTATTATCGTTGTCGACATGTGTCGAAACGAAAACTCTTATCTACATTTGGATCCCCCAAAGATAATAATAATGTTTGTTCATGATTTTGTTGCAAAACGTTTTCATGTAAATACATCCTTAATACATGTGTCTTTTTATGTAGATCAGATTGCAAAACCTTATTGTGAGAAAATAATAAATTGTTAAAATGTGTCGAGAACTTTTTTATTATATTATATCAATAAAAAAGAATAATTTCACATGTAATTTAAATTTAGACGTTGATGACACATTGAGATACCCTACAATGATCATCTTATTGATCTATCTGCTTAGTAAAACCATCCACTTTCAGGATACTTTTATATCACTAACGTTTTCTTTCGCTCTAATTGATCTTTATCTTATATTAAGTATTGATCGAATTTTTACTGAATAATTATGTCTGAATTCCCGACACTGACAATGTTTTTGCTTTTCTAAAAGAAACGTCATTGTTTTTGTTTAATTTGAAATTATAAAATTTGTATTTTTGTTCTGTTGTTTTCTGATAAAAGATCACGTTAAGTTTTTAAATGTTCTGTTGTTTTCTGATAAAAGATCATGTTAAGTTTTTAAATGTTCTGTTGTTTTCTGATAAAAGATCATGTTAAGTTTTTAAATGTTCTGTTGTTTTCTGATAAAAGATCACGTTAAGTTTTTAAATGTTCTGTTGTTTTCTGATAAAAGATCATGTAAGTTTTTAAATGTTCTGTTGTTTTCTGGTAAAATATCATGTTAAATTTGAGCATTTCAATCATGCTAAGAGCCGATCAACAATAACATAAGGTAAATCTACATTTTTATTCTTTAAGCTATGTCACATTTTTAAATGTGAATGACAGTGTGATTAATTCCTAGCAATTTACTGTTCAATATCCCGCTTGCGAAATAAAATTTGGCATAAACATTATTCGTGCCTGTTCTCCCGTCATTCTCCCGCAGATTTTCAAACGCGAAACACACGAATGCTCGGACAGACGCCAAGGTTCGCAATATATATAAGATAATGAATGGTACTGTACTCGTGTTATCAAAGCTTACACATACACTTATTACCTGTAATATTCAAATCATGATAACCAACATTATCTTAAATATAGATAAGTAAAAGAATTTCCTACAAGTAATTTTCAGTAATTATATAACATCAAAAATCGCGTAACTTTACTGGCTGGATTATTAACAAATCAGAAATTAATTCACAATTAACATACCTTTAAAATAGTACAAATTTAATGAAAATAGTGGTCAATTCCTAAAATAGCAGTTTTAATAAAAAATAACAGGAGAAAAAACTGAACAAGAACAAAAGAAAATGCAGAGCAAATTTCACGTATAAAATGCACACATATTGCCCTCTATGAAAATCGATTACAAAAAAAAATGCTAATCTTCCGCAATTATACATGCAGGCCCTCATTTCAAAGATCATTCTAATTGATTAACCAAAGATGGATTATTAACAATAACAATTTTACTTCTTTCAATTCAAGTTTGATAATCCTCTAAATGTACCATGATAAAACTATTTTTTGAAATGCTGTCTAAATCCTTTTTGATTTTGATTGTTTTTAGACAATCAGCAGACTCGTACAAATTATTATCACTGTCTTGTAACCAACTTCATAGAGTTATCTTGATTAGATTAGAAAATTGAGATCGAAAAGAAAGTGCTTGTAAAATTTTAATCTTATACTAAATTGGTTAAATTTTTTGAAATCACAAGTACTTTAAAAAGAAGGAGCAAGCTACAGAAAAGTGCAGTTATTATGAAGTTTTATTTTTATTGGTTAAAATAAGCAATATTAATACTATATTTCCTTGTACTTATTGCACCCACCATGTACTTCCCACCATCCAGTACCTCAGCGGAAGGTCTGCAGACTTACGACGCTAAAATTTGGGTTTTGATACCCATGGTGGACAGAGCTGTGTAGCTCTGTGCTTAACAACTACTTAATTCAGCAAACTTTGTGAGGGTAGCCATGCAATACCACGTGTTTACAGAATATTAACACTGATCATTCAATAGGTAAATTTTCTCCCAAAGGGAAGTGATTGAAGAAATGTTTAGTAAATCAAAAATATTAATTTTGTAACCAGGGTTGTATCTCAGGTAAGAGCACTGGGGATATGTCGGCTCATTGTGCAAGACAGATAAGGCTTCTCGAACGTGCGTACTGCTCTGTAAATATGTGAAATGAACAATTGACAAAACTACACGATGAAATTTTAAATGGCGTAAGTCTAAATTTAGATTGTATGTTTATTCAGTAGGACAATGGGCATCCACTGGGTAGAAAAACAAAAAGCCTATTCATATCAACGGTACAGTGTACAATAGATTATACAGGTAGAAAAATTTGTCTGATACCGCTTGGCAAGTTTCCCGACAGGCGAGAATAAAATTGTGTTTCTTGTGATTAAATAACTTGATCAATCTCTTGTTGATATCAAGGACTTAATAAGGTTTCTGTCCATGATACATATGTAGCTGTATTTCTTTCTTCTTCTGAGTATTATGTTGAGTATTTCGCTTTAGTCAAGTAGGTTGTCCATATGGACTTGTTCTACTCGACGAAAGAATCTCTAGCTATATAACATTGGGAGCAGCATGACTGTGGTACGACTTGTTGCCAGTCTCTTTCGGAATGGTCCTAGGACCCGAAGTTGATCCATGTTCCTTTCTTTTGCTATATGTCAGTAGGTATTAAAGGGGATATCTCCATCTTGGAAATTCAAATCCTCAATCTGAACATATCTTTATGATCTGAATGCATAAATATTTTGTCTCGAAAAGGGCTGTTACATGCCATTTCCAAAAGAGGTTAGTTTTCAGTGGCATCATGTTACGCACGCAACGCCAAGCAATTTCAAAATGTTGTTCTGATACATCCGTCCAACCGAGAATTTATATCGGCGGTGGTTGTCATGTGACTTGCTAATTTGCATGTTTCAAATCGTTTTAACATATCGTACTCAACCCTGTATTTAGTCCTATTAGGAAATCCGATCTTTAATTTTGTAACCTACAGAGATATGAATTAAGGCAACAGTTTTTAATAGAACTCCTCCTTCCGCAACATCATTTTGACCGTAAACTCTCTCCGAATCACATAAGCATATCAAAAACTATAAATTCCACTGAGAGTTTTAAATATAAATACAGAAGTTTTCCAATATATTTGATAGAAAAAAAGACGAAGGCAGAAGGGGTAGAACAAAGTTATATTACACTAGTGTTAAATACGAGAACATTTCCTAGTGGAACGTTTTCGCGAATATGCTTCAAAACTCAAAACTTGGTTCGTTGGCTGATTTTAGCACAGAACTAAACAAAGGGCTATATGCACTCTATCTACAGCGGGGAATCGAACCACTGATTTTAAGGTCGTAAATCCATAAACTAACTATTGACCCACAAGGAAAAGAAATTAAGGAAAAAACTCAGTGCCAGTTAGAATAACTAATTTAATAATATATACTTAAGTTATTTTACTTTAAAATTTTAAAGTAAAATAATAAGATGCGAACTGTCTAGTGATTTTTTAAAATTTTCTTGTTGGTAAGGAAGAAGAGCGGATAACGTTTCTCTGAACACCTTTTTATTTACGTGCAGATAGAAGGTGCACTGAATAGATAACTATATATACTTTGTCTGTTCTGTTATTAATTGAATTGTATTATTTTAATTATTATTAAAGTTTTGTATTATTTTTTGCTAGAAAAGTAATTGAAGAAATCTTTAAAAAATCAAATGAAACCCGATATCTTTGTAATCAAACCAGGTTGTAATCTTGACTTTATAAAAATGACGATCTACATCAAACGAAAAATGTTTTCCTAGAAAAATATATTTGACGTAAGTACTTCATGGCTAAAATGTATTTGTAAGTTTGTAGTCTGGATACGAAAACAATGTAACTTCAAAATAAAATTTATGTTTTATGCTATTTCTTTCCCCTTTCCGTGACTCAAGATATGAAGACTAACAGTGAAAATGTCAAGCCTGTGATATCTTGTATGCACGACTTTACGCCCAACTCTTGTTCTCGATGAAGTTTCATCATTCTCTACAGTCTGATTGACAATGTAATCCTTCTTCTGCTCGAGAGAAACTCCAACTTACATGTCGTGGAATTTTCCAATTTCTTCTGGAGTATGACAAATAGATCTTTAACTTTGAACGTCATTTCATGCCAACACTTTTAAGGAACAATATGAGACAGAACCATGACGTATCCCCTCCTTTAAAAGGTTATAGATAAAAAAAGAAAAGAAATTGTCTGGATATTAAAAAATAATAGTTTTTCACAAGAAAAAAAAATGTCTTCCGTGTGAAATAATACATTTTATTGAAAATAACTTTAAACAAATGGACGCGAGTTGCACATGTTATAGTGCTCTGGAATAGAGCTAGCGAGGCGAGTTCGAATCCGTGCGAAACCAAAATATATCCCCGCACTGCTGTGTGTGCGTTCGGGTGCTGCTGACTGGTTATTTTGCCCTCTGAATAGAAATTTAAAATCAGGAACGGCAACAGAGAGCCTTAGCAGCTTTGTAATAGATCAAATACTTAATAGATAACTAATTTAAAATGAATTTCTTAATGTATATTTTTAGTAATGTTAACATTCCTGAGTAATGTTAAAAATCGTAAAAAGACGTCGATTATGTGTACGTATTATCAAGTTGTTCTAGTATATGCAAGAGATTGTCTGTAATTACACATGTTTATAACTCTCATAATTTATCATGAATAACAATTCTGAGGTTCAGTTACAGAATTCAGAAATGGGATTCCAAGCTGCAGTTATAGAATTCAGAACTGCTGAAAAGGAGGAATACTTCAAGGTTCATTTATATAATTCTGAACTGTTGACCGGAAGGACTCCAAGGTTCAGCTGTATAATTCTAAACTGCTGACCTGAAGGAGGACTCAGGGTTCAGCTGTATAATTCAGAACTGTGGCCCGGCATGGCAAGGTGGTTAGGGCACTCGACTCGCAATCTGCGGGTCGCGGGTTCGAATCCCCGTCCCACCAAACATGCTCGCCCTTTCAGCCGTGGGGGCGTTATAATGAGACGGCCAATCCCACTATTCGTTGGTAAAAGAGTAGCCCAAGAGTTGGCGGTGTGTGGTGATGACTAGCTGCCTTCCCTCTAGTATTACACTGCTAAATTAGGGACGGCTAGCGCAGATAGCCCTCGTCTAGCTTTGCACGAAATCCGTAACAAACAAACAAACAGTTCAGAACTGCTGACCTGAAGGAGGACTCCGAGGTTCAGCTTTAGAATTCAGAACTGATTATCAGAAGTATGACTGCTGACCGGAAGGACTCCAAGACTCAGCTACATAATTCAGGACTGCTGACCAAAAGGAGGACCTTAAGGTTCATCTATATAATTCAGAACTGCTGACCGGAAGAACTCCAAGGTTCAGCTGTATAATTCAGAACTGCTGACCGGAAGGACTCCAAGACTCGGCTATATAATTCAAAATTGCTGATCAGAAGGACTCCAATGTTTAGCTATATAATTCAGAACTGCTAAAAAGGAGGAGAACTCCAAGGTTCGCTTATATAAATCAGAACTGCTAACAATAAGGAGGACTCCAAGGTTCATCTATATAATTCAGAACCTATAACTTTAGCATGGTGATTGAAAAACAGTGTCGTAGTAAAAACAATAACATCTCCTTTCAACATACTGTATCATTTAATTAATTCAACATAAATTTTATGGGTTTATTCTTTATTTAGAATTAAAATTAATTCATCATCTTTGTTTTCGTCCCTTATTTTTTGGCGGCCTCACAGAAAAAGCTCAGGGGGGCAGCGGCTCCCAGTTTGAGAAAACTGATCTAGTGGATACCTTGTCGAGCTACATTTCAGAAGGTTCAAGGCTCGAGCCATTGATTTGCTACTAAACACGCTCCACACTTTCAGTTGTAAACGCATTATAAAGCTAGTCGGATAAGAGTAGCCGTATATTTGGTGAGCTATTAACTGGTTGCCCTCATTCTGATGAGTATTTTTCAGTTGTGAACGCATTATAAAGCTATTCGGTTAAGAATAGCCATATATTTGGTGGGCTATTGACTGGTTGCCCTCATTCTGATGAGTATTTTTCAGTTGTGAACGCATTATAAAGCTATTCGGATAAGAGTAGCCGTATGTATGGTGGGCTATTGACTGGTTGTCCTCATTCTGATGAGTATTTTTCAGTTGTGAACGCATTATAAAGCTATTCGGATAAGAGTAGCCGTATGGGCTATTGACTGGTTGCCCTCATTCTGATGAGTATTTTTCATTTGTGAACGCATTATAAAGCTATTCGGGTAAGAGTAGCCGTATGGGCTATTGACTGGTTGCCCTCATTCTAATGAGTATTTTTCAGTTGTGAACGCATTATAAAGCTATTCGGATAAGAGTAGCCGTATGTATGGTGAGCTATTGACTGGTTGCCCTCATTCTGATGAGTATTTTTCAGTTGTGAACGCATTATAAAACTATTCGGATAAGAGTAGCCGTATGTATGGTGAGCTATTGACTGGTTGTCCTCATTCTGATGAGTATTTTTCAGTTGTGAACGCATTATAAAACTATTCGGATAAAAGTAGCCGTATGTATGGTGAGCTATCTTTAATAAAATTGACAAACATGATAACAAAATAAGCACACACCTCTCATATAGTGAATCTATATTGATTTGTTTTGAATTTCGCGCAAAACTACACGAGGGCTATCTGCTTTAACCGTACCTAATTTAGCAGTGTAAGAGTATAGGGAAGGCAGCTAATCATCACCACCCACCGCCAAGTCTTGGGCTACTCTTTTACCAACGAATAGTGGGATTGACTGTAACATTATAACGCCCCCCACGGCTGAAAGTGCGAGCATGTTTGGTGTGACTTATGAACCCGCGACCCTCAGATTGCGAGTCGAGCGCCCTAACCACCTGGCCATGCCGGGCCATGTGAATCTATATAAATATGATAGTATTGTCTGTTGAATATCCATTGTAAGTACTTCGCCCCCTGTTGATGGATCTTCACCAAATTTGGAATGAAGGTTTGTTGGGTCAATAGGGAGATACATACACATTTGCGGTTTCACATTTTTGTGTTTTGCGGTTTTTTTATGGGCGTTTTGCGTTTTTTTACAATTACATATAAGGGAAGCAACTTTTCATTTCTTAAGATAATCTTTCATCAATCATGAATTTACATAACTTCTGTCCAGGGGACGGGTTCTCCAGCTAGTAGTAAATAATGCTGGAATACAGGCAAGTCCTATAGTTATATAACCAGTACGAGCTACAGTGCGCACGAGTATATAGGCTTACTTATGTGTATGGAAAATAATCTTATGAATTAAACTTAGAAAC
>NW_013666065.1:110682-128569 GCF_000517525.1 Limulus polyphemus | reverse complement strand
TTCTAAAGCAATCGGACAAAGACAGAGATGATGTCTGCGGTTTGAATATTAAACACGTGCGCCATAAAAACAAATTGGGTGTGAGAAAACTAAGAAAACGAACAAAATGGTCAGATTCGGTTAGGCTAGATCTCGGCAATGGTTCCAAGGATTCGTTTCATTTCTTATGTGCTAACTACTAATGTCTTGATGGTGTACAGTCTCGAATATCTAAAGTGTAGCTGTTACAATGAGTGAGTTTCAGAGGGGCCGATTGTATACACAATCACGACGTGTAAAAACACTCGGTAGTGGCTTCATGTTTAGGGGCGCGTGTTTACTTCTCCTTGGTCTTGCGACTCAATACCATCGAATAGCACGAGATCTCGAGGTGTATGTTATGTTTTGTTTTTCCTCTGTGGAGCAGTACGAAGATTACAGGTGTAGAAAATAACACACTTGTTTGTTTTGTCTTGTTGTATATCACGCAAAGCTACGTATGCGCTAGCCATACCTAAATTGTGAAGTGATATACTAGCGAGCAGACAGCTAGTCATCACCACCTACCGCCTAGTCTTGGTGTACTCTTGTCTTTATGGGGGAAGGGGTGACGGGACGTGAACCACGCGTCCTCAGCTCCACAGTTTTGTATATTAGTTACTGGACCGTACTCGGCTCATAAGTAATATAATATATTAGCAGAAAATAGGTTTTATTTTTATTTTTAAATGAAACAATTTTCACATCAAAGTAAAATTACATTCTATTGTAGAGCATCCTACTCAATGCCCCTCCGTAGCTCAGTAGTAAATTTGAGGGGTTATAACTCTAGAAATCGCTAGATAGCCTATTGCGTAGCTTTATGCATAACTTCAAACAAACCTGTATAAATAAAATTTAAAACAGAAATGTTTTAATTCTTTAGAATCCGTACCATTATTTTCTTTTTGTGACGTATGTGCACATTAATTATTTTATGTCGTGGATTAAATGGTTAACTACATATTACAAAGTTCGCAATAAAGTAAATACTATTTTCTTTTTCTTAATACAGGTTTCTAGTTACTGAACTTTGACTGGATAGTTTTCAATTTAATGCATTATTAGTATTTACTTAGAGCCTAAAACAATAATCTTAATATTGCTTTATTATGTACTATTAAAAACTGTTACAGTAAAGAGACTTAAAGTGTCACTGCATATTATAGTCTATTTTACTGATATCATTACTCGTTGTAACTTTTTCGTGCTGTGTCATTGAAAAATGCGAACTATTTAATTCGGAGATATCTAAGACCTAGCCCTAACTGTCTTGCCAGTCGTGACCAACTTGTAGGAATGAAGCACCCTAACACAGCAGAATATATGGCTCCAGGTGAAAAGATAAAGGGATTTTTCTGTTCTTTAGAAAATGATAGTCGTATGCTGAAGTTTAAAAGCGACTATCACTATTACAGAGTTAAACAGAACACTTGAGATAACAGAGAAAAAACTACTACAAAATTATCGTATGAAAACTACAAGGAATGGACGAACAGACCACGAAGAAAGGACAATGCCTTTTTGGTAAAATATATTTCCTGAACTATAAAAAAAAATATTTTTCTGTTGTTACTGGAGATAATGGATTCTAATATGGAGAGGAGTATGTCCATTAGATATGCTTGAAGCAATACATAATAATAAAACTTTAAAATGAAATATTTTAGAGTTTGTTACAAAACGTGATACTATTCTCACTAACAACACTTACGAAGGTGAAATGTATTGCAGTTCCTTTGAGTTTCTTTATACCACAAAGTACACAAATTTCAGAATATCTTACAATTCACCGTTTTTCACTACGATAATGTTTTTTAGACTTTAAAAACAATATTGACAAAGAAATAAACAGAAATGTTTTTGAAAAAAAATCATCTGTTTGTCTTACAAACTTTGAAAATGTTTTTGATGGGAGAGAATTTTGTGTTTTTTGTAAAATAAATACAATGTACAAGGAAACAAATTTATATTTATTCCCAAAGATATTATATATACATATTTCTGTTATATTTCGGTTGTTTCTAAACCAGTGTTTTCCAAACTTTATGTAGCGGTGCCTTCCTAACACAGAAAAGTTTTCGTTGCGCCCCTCCCGTTACATTAAAATAATTTTCACAAGTAATAAAAGCAAAATGAACATTTTCTTAATCTGTTTTTAATAACTTTTAAAATCAAAAAATGCTTGTAAGGAGTGAGTAAACGCGAGAGCAAAGTGATAGTTTTGTTGGGTTATCGTCGTCTCCAACTTTTCCATTTCTTCCGCCAAAAGGCCGCGCCCCACGGTTTGGGAAATACTGTTTTAAACAGATTAATATTTGAAGTAAGTCTTTTTTCGGCACATTAAGGTATCAGCAAGCTACAAAGAATGAGAAAAACTAAGTAATTCGTTGAATGGAGAAAATATTCTTGTTCACACGTTCTTCTTTTGTAGTTTTTCTTTCTTTCTGTGATTAGTTAACAAAAGTCAAGTTCGTCAACTCAATGGAGCGTCATCTTCTACATGCGGGTAAGTTTCATCTTTTTATGGCATTTTCTATTGGCTTACCGTATTTTTAAATAAACTAGCACACATTTATCAGGCTCTGTCATTATACGTTGCTGTATCCGATGTACAAGCACATGTGTCAGGTTCTATCATTATACATCTCTGTAACCAGAATGTACAAGCACACTTCTATCAGGTTCTGTCACTATAACTCTTTTTAGCCACAATGTATAGGCACACTTCTATGAGGTTCTATCATTATGCATCTCTGTAGCCAAAATGTACAAGCACACTTCTATCAGGTTCTATCATTATAACTCTCTGCAGGCACAATGTACAAGCACACTTCTATCAGACTCAATCATTATACATCTCTGTAGCCAAAATGTACAAGCACACTTCAAAAAGGTTCTATCATTATACACCTCTATATCCGATGTGCAAGCACATGTATTAGGTTCTATCATTATACGTTGTAATAGCCAGTGTACTGTATTTAGTAGTATACTGTGGTGCTGTCAAGCAAGAACAGATTATCCTTACAACCATAAGCTTGTGAATAGGAATAACACTCTTAACAAAGGATATGTAATCACGTGAGTGAAGGCGAAACTAGTTTTTTCATCTGCTATTTTGGACGTAAACATGATGGTTTACCCAACTCTAATGTTACATTCTGTACAGGAAAACTTTGCATTTAGCGCTTTGACAAAAGGTTTAGATGAACCGTCTAAACATCGATATAAGGAAAAACGTCAGCAATTTGGAATGGTTATAATGAACCTATATTTTTTCCTCCTGCAATGACCATGTTGACAAACGGAGGCACAGTTATGTACATTCCGGACATGGAATACCTAAATATTTTCAATTACCTAGTTTTTAGTGCCCCACATTATTCAGGAAAGGGTTTAAAGACATACAAAAGTTTAGATGCCTATAAATACTTTGTGGTAGTCTGGGTGCACAGTGTCAGACTGTGGAAAATGTACGATACGTCAAATTACGTAATCTATTCGAAGGTAAGCAACTGCCACAATGACTGTTAAATTGGACCTAGATGATTTTTTTAACAATCACCCTTATTTGCTTAGCAGTATTTAATGTGTGCTATATGGATGTATGTGTAATTAATGACGATTAAATGTGTTAAAATGACTCAACAGTGACAATTTACAGCAAAACAGTTATATTTTCGTATTTATAAGGTACTGATCCTGTTTGACAAATAAATGGTAAAAACATTAGGACTAATAAGGTTGTTGAATTACCGGTAGTTCACACATTAAAACAAGATTTATGCATTAATGCCATATTTCATATACTAGCCTATATATGTGTGTGTGTGTGTGTAGGATTCACCGCAGTGGTTCATTTATTTCTTCGCTCTTCGTCGCCTGGGAATCTGTAGAACGATATTTTCGGATTTTTCTTCTAATTCTTTGTACAACCAACAACAACACAAATAATTAGCATTGTTACACGCTTCAGTTCTAGTCATGTAACTACCATGTTCACCGTTATTTCACCTGTTCATTCTTACGTCCAATATGGCGGAATAAACAAAGCCGGCCAAGTACATGAGGTCACGTGTATATCGACTTCAGCTACGATGCACTAGAGTGTGAACAAATCCCTCATAATACTTGTGACTATGAAGTGCTTAATAGCAAGATACAGGGGATAAAATGGAAGAGCAGCACAAAAACACCCCTGATAACAGGTTGACACATATGGACTCAGTAGGATAATCTATAGGCCTAATATTAGCTGTTAAGCAATGAATACGTCAAGGGGATGAGCAGTAGCTTCATCTATTTACATCTCTGAAACTATAACTGTAACCACAATTACAAAAGCCTGAAACTAATCGAGATTTTTTAACGTTAATTGTAATCGTTATTGTGGAACTGTAGCATTTCGTGCTTTAGAAGATATTGCATAGATTTGTTTACGTCTAAACCATTATTTGACATAAGCCTGTATGTGGTCTTGATTACAATTGGCTAACCGCTGGAAGGGTTGTCTCCAAACCTGGGAAGTGGCATTACCCCCCCCCCCCCGAGAAGTGATATAGAATGTCGCTTTCATATCTGACTATCCTGTGTCAATTGTCAATGGTGGAGCCTTTATCTATGTCTTTCCTGTACGTTATGTCAGTTATAATTGGCGAACTGCTAGACCAATTGTCGTCAGATCTGGTATGTTACCTTAGGGGCACCCCGGGTGTCTCTTTGTCTTCCCCGTACATTAACTACGTCAGCTATTTATACATTAAACATAGTGAAACTGTTGCTTTTACTTGAGCATGCATGATACGAGTTTAACTGACTGTATCAAATTGTAAATTGAGAAATTTTTACATTTTTTTCTGACAGTTGTTATCGTTGGGGTTGGATGAAGCTATGGTTATTGGAATTAGTTGGGCTAATTATAAGTTATATTATTTAGCCTATAGATTATGGTTATTGGAATAAGTTGGATTAATTATAAGTTATGTTATTTAGCTTATAGATAGTGGTTATTGGAATTAGTTGGGTTAGTTATAAGTTATATTATTTAATCTATAGATAATGGGAGTTTCATTGGGCTGGAGCATTCACCTGAACCTAACTTAATTCGGGAATAAAGTTTGTGAGTAGAAGTAATGTTTGATAAATAGTGCAAACCTATTGCTGTGTAGGTCCTACATCCTTAAATACTTTTCCCAGCATGGTTATATTTCACTTTCCTACTATTCAGCTCCTTGTTTTTAGCCTGGTTGTTGAAATTATTTTTCTGTTATTGTTTATTGACCAAGACATCTTGGGTTTCATTATATTGTTCATATGTGTAAGTGGTCATTATGAGGACTGGAATAGCACCTACAAAAGATATGTTTTTATTTACAAACCTTAGTGACGCTTTAATTGCTTGTTTCTTTCTTTTAAATTTCGCGCAAAGCTACACGAGGGCTATCTGCGCTAGCCGTCCCTAATTTAGCAGTGTAAGATTAGATGGAAGGCAGCTAGTCATCACCACCCACCGCCAACTCTTGGACTACTCTTTTACCAACGAATAGTGGGATTGGCCGTCTCATTATAACGCCCCCACGGCTGAAAGAGCGAGCATATTTGGTGTGACGGGGATTCGACCCTCATATTGCGAGTCGAGCGCCCTGAATGGAAGGTTTACGTGAGGGTTTAATGTTTTGGGGGGGGGGGTATTTTGGCGCAATACTACTCAATCTGCGCTATATCTATCGCAGAGATCGAACCCTTGATTTTAGTGTTATGATAGATTAATACTTACACTGAGCCGCTGGGAAACTTTAGATGACGGACGTTTGGACTTAAGAATCCATACCTGCTTAATTATTAGGATACATATTTCACGATTCCCAGCTTTTAGTTTGTACCTCAGTTTTATTTGCTTTTCTTTACGTACGACGATGTTTGTTTTTGGCCTAGTTTATTGTAACCGTTTGAAAAATCATCCGAGGAAAGAAGATGTTTTTGAATCACGTTTTCTGTTCTTTAAATGTTAAAAGTAGCACAACATATACTACATGTGTGGCGCTGTAGATACTCAAAATATCGGTGAATCGCAGAGTTTAGATATTGATGTTAACTTTTCAAAAATGTCATTTCGCTTATATTGATTTTACTCTGTTTGACCAGCTTATAAATACTCACACGCACAAACATACTCATCAATATATATATATGTGTGTGTGTGTGTGTGTGTGCTCGC
This sequence comes from Limulus polyphemus, assembly GCF_000517525.1. Taxonomy (NCBI): domain Eukaryota; kingdom Metazoa; phylum Arthropoda; class Merostomata; order Xiphosura; family Limulidae; genus Limulus; species Limulus polyphemus. The sequence goes on along the minus strand of NW_013666065.1, from coordinate 122,331 downwards.
GCGCTCATTTTCACTTGTTGGATAGTTACATATCTAATGATGTATTTAATTTAATTTTTTTAAACCTTTGTTAGATGAATAATCCACTTATTTTATTTTTATAACAATTTAGGATACCTACTAACAAATGTAGGATGATCATGACAAGTGAATAAATGATATTGCAATAACGTTGAAAATCAAAATTCTGTGTCATCATCAATTTCTGTATGCAAGTACCACGCTGAAAATCAGCACCAGTAAAGAAGTGTGTACGATAATCAACGCTAATATGTTGGCTTAACTTCAAGGTGTTTAATGTAAGTTCAGAATAGTGCTGACACCGAAAAATCATGTTTTAAGTTATTTTCACTTAATCATCAGGGTAAAATAATAATGTGCGTCTGATAAAATAAGGCGTTGACTCTCAAAATAGAAGACGTGGAATTTATCATCATGTATTAAGAATAACAAAAATACTTGTCGATTTGCCAATAAATGATGCCGCAAACAAAACTTTTAAACTGGTAAATGATACAGCACATAATAACTAGTTTCATTTTTATCCACCAGATAGCGCCACAGACATGAAAATGTTCAGTATGTTGGTGAAAATATTTGCATTTATAACGATTTTGTCTTTGTTTCTTACTACAAAATTCATATAATGTGCAAAATATGACAGAATATAAAAATGAACTTTTACTTTTGCCTCCCCCCCTCTCTAGTGGCACAGCGAGAAGTCTGTTAGCTTACAACGTTAAACACTGGGTTTCGATACCCATAGAGGGGAGGGGAGGAAAAGAGAGAACATATAGCCTATTGTGTAGCTTTATTCTTATCTACAAACAAACAAACACAAGCTTTTACTTGTTGCTAAGTTACTGAGCCGCATAGAATAAATAATCAATTGAAACAGTAACAAAGTAGCAGATTGACTGACAATATTATTAGTTTCTGTAGTTGAAGAATATATTAACATTATAGTTCTACATTATTTCTAACTACTTGATGTATTTGATACAGAACAATCACGTGATCAATCTAAACAAAGAACCATTTGACGTTCTGTTTGATCTCTTAGTACTTATGCAAACAATTTATGTGGGGAAAAAAAGCCAGCGTAGGAATTCTTCAGTTCTTTAGCAAACTGAACGTGGAAACGAAGATCAGAAAAGAGGACATGGACTTTTTTTTTTCGTTCGTGACTCGGCTTAGGTAAGCACTGAGAGGTAATTCTCTGTTTCTATGTGAGTTCATGCAGTAGTAATTGTCACTTACCATAATGTCAAATAGTTAGAAAGCAAGTTTTTCAAACGAAGTCATGAGTGAAGTTCAAAGAAGGTTATTGATATTTCATTTGATGCACACTTTCTAATATTTTCTTGTTTTCTTCTATAAGGACTTTCTTGTCAAACTTTGAACTCAAAATTATTTAACTGTAAATAAAAGACGCTTGTAATCCGTCTCCGATTGATGCCTTTACTTCAAATTTCGCAAAAAAAGCAACACAAAAAGCAGACAAAAAGGCCTGTCCTTTGAGAATGTACTTATCTGGGCCAGTTCTTTCTCATAGTCAGCACTACATAGCTCTATCTAGAGCATGATCATTCGATCGGTTAAACTTTATTTCCCTAAAGGTGCAAATATTGAAAACGTTGCTTACAAGGAAGTTTTGTAAATATTTTTCCAATATGAATTTGATATTATTCAGATTTAGACTGTGGCTTGAAATACCACAACTATTAGTTGAAGAATATAATTTGGAAAAAGGATACCTGTCCGTTCATTGCGTATAAATACGAAGAAGATGATGAAAAAACAGAAATGTGCAAAAAATAATTATATGTACAGGTGTAAGTCCTACTAAGAGCGACTCTTATAGATGCATGCAATTTCTGTGTGTATGTGTTGTTAAAATTCAACAAAGACCTTTCTCTACTGCGTAATTTTTAAACCGTATTTTTCATATAATGCTGTAAAATCAATATCATTTTTAAAAGCCATTTTCAGTGTTGTTTAAGTCGTTTTATGCTAATAAAACTATGTTACACTTTTATATTTTAAAGAAACTGTATGTGCAATAAAACGTCTGAACATGTTTTGTGGTTAATTCAATGTTTTGTTAACAAGTGCTAAAATATGGATGACTGATGCAAGCTTTCGAAGGAATGGTATTATAAAGTTGTTCTGCTCTTAACAAGTGATGAATAACAGGGATGAATAATTAACATCTTTGAAGGAGGGGTGTATAGTCACATTATCAACATTGCCGGAGATGGTTTTTAGTTTTAAAATATTTTTTTAGAAATTGTTTATCTTAGTGGCCAAATATTCGATTTTGTGTGGTTGAATAAGAATTGAGTGAAACACCACAATATTTTGTTGAATTTCGATACGTCATATTAGCGTCGTAAGAACCATGGTTGCTATGGTGAAATTATGGTTGCTAGTGGGTAAAAATAATACAAAAAAGTACCTTATGACTCATTATCCTCTTCCCTTGTTAAACAAGAGTTTCACGGTAGGTAATAGCAACAGTTATACATTATTTAAAGATAAGTGATATTTCAGTAGCTAAAAAAACAGCCGAAAATTCTGTAAAATTTGGTAACAAGAGAGACGCCAAGAGCATAAAAAAATCATGTAGAATCTGCTTGTTAATAAATTCTATCAAAAATGCCTCATATTCTTCCTACAAATCTGCTTAGCCTGTGGTGTGTGTGTGTGTGGTATCAATTAATCATTTTAGTGGTTAAACTATTACCACACCTAATGATTTATGTGGTTAAACAATTACTGCAACCTGTGATTAGTTTTATAATTTCTCAAAGGAACTGATTTTTATTGAAACTGGACAGTATCGTAATTTTATTACGATGTCTTTGTCGAACGTCTAACATGAGTGAGTATATTACTTTTTCTTTATAATCATTACATGCAGTTGCAAATGCGTAAACTTTTTTTTCTGTGTGAAAACTTTGTCTTTAGAAATTATTATTGAGTGTCTGATAAATAAGAATTTGTTACTTTATATTGAATAACTTATCATTTTGTTGTTGTTGTTATGTTTGTGCATTTTACGGTTACCAAGGAAATTGATTTCTTATGAAGTAGAAATTTATAAATTGGCAACGAAGCTTATGTGAGGTTATATGTAAAAGTGTAAATAGCAGGATTTCAGTATACAAAGTTAAGCAAGAAAAGTATTTTGAAAATGTACATAAAGCTGCATACATAGAGAAAATGTAAGCAGCATTCAAAAGAACGGGACTTAACTCACAGTTAAAAACTTCAATAGAATTATGATGCTTCAATCATCAGTTTCTGTGTGAAGTTGAGTAACTCTGATTTATTATTATTATTATTTGCATATAAAAATAACTCATAGACAAGAAATTTAGTATTTTGCTAGTCGTGTTTTGATCAAATCTTTAGATGTTGTGAAACCACGATATAGTAATAAGCAAATAAAGAATAATGTTTATCAACAATAAACTTAAAACTCCTCAGAAAGTAGATTTTTTACGTATATAGTTTTGAAAACCATAACATAGCAATAAGCAAATAAAAAATAATGTTTATCAACAATAAACTTAAAACTCCTCAGAAAGTAGATTTTTTACGTATATAGTATTGAAACCATAACATAGCAATAAGCAAGTAAAAAATAATATTTATCAACAATAAACTTAAAACTCCTCAGAAAGAGGATTTTTTACGTATGTAGTATTGAAACCATAACACAGCAATAAGCAAGTAAAAAATAATGTTTATCAACAATAAACTTAAAACTCCTCAGAAAGTGGATTTGTTGTTATATTCAGTACCCATTAGAAACGATCAACACACAAGAAATCAAGTCTGTCATTAAATGAGTGTTATATTTTTTGTCAAATTTAAAATACATGAATTAACCACGAATCTTTAAGAGAATTTATTAAAGTTTTTAAAAAATAGTTTGCTTATTGACACGAAAAATCGTTTAGAGATTTTAACCGTTTTTTATAGGATTAATATAGTTCATTTAAATAAAGTGACAGAAAAACTATTTAACAACATATGAAGCTGTAGCTATTTAAAGGCGTTTTCCTTGTTCACTTAAAAACCTCTGTCGGATATATTTCATAAAATTATTTCGATAAGAGCCCTAATGCAAAACTACACTTACGCGTGTAAATGCTTGATCATCATTCTAAGAAAGAATGTATATACAGTTTTCGAAATTCTTGTTAAGCCTTTATATATATTACATAACTTCTTCTTTGTGATAAAACTGGGTTCGTGACAAGGATTGCCTCATTATTTCGAACACTCTGTCACGATCACTTAGGAAAGAGTCTGTTTTAAAAACCTGTAGCTCATTCATGAAAAAGTATAGATATGTGTAGACCAAGGTCATCAATTACTGTCATTTTTAACGAAGATAAACTATGCTACCAAGTAAGGATCTTATCGGTATGTGGTGGCAGAGTCGGTGATATCATAATCTCTTAAAGAAATGATACTTCATATGTTGGATGCTATTCCTTCAACCATCATCGTGAGGAAAATCAGTTCATTACAAGCTCTAGAGATTAGTATTTGTTCCTGGATTTATCATCAAATATTGTCAGAAACAAAGTACGTAACGCTCTCGTCATTTAATTCACTAAACTTTCAGAATATGATAAGAAAGAAAACTAAAAAACCATTGTCTTCAAAATATGCATTATTTATTGAAAACTCTGTTAAATCGAGTTCTTTTTTTTGCATTTGGTATAATAAAATTAGTATTGAAAAGGAATATTTGACGACTACAATTATCAGTACCTTCAATTTAATTACTACAGAAAGAATATTTAATCTAATATAGTTGTTGTTATCAGACATCATTTCATCCAGTTTAAGATTTGGAAAGAAAAATTGCTATAAAAACAGGACGTAGACAAATATTGGTACATTGAAAAGTTTACTTTACAGGATGTCTCAAATACTAGTACATTGAATTTAATACCTGAAATAATTTACTTTACAGGATATATTAAATACTGGTTCATCGTATTTAATAACTAAAAGAGTTTTTTTGCAAGATGTGTCAAATATTAGTACATTGAATTTAATAATTGAAATAATTTGCTTTACAGGATGTATCAAATACTGGTTCATCGAATTTAATAACCAAAAGAGTTTGTTTTGCAAGATGTAACAAATACTGGTTCATCGAATTTAATAACTAAAAGAGTTTGTTTTGCAAGATGTATCAAATACTGGTTCATCGAATTTAATAACTAAAATAGTTTGTTTTGCAAGATGTGTCAAATATTAGTACACTGAATTTAATAACTGAAATAATTTACTTTACATGATGTATCAAATGCTGGTACATCGAGTTTAAGAACTAAAAGAGTTTACCTTATAGGATGTATCAAATATTGGTACCTCGAGCTTAAGAACTAAAAGTTTTCCTTTACAGAATGTATTAATTACTGGTCCATCGAGTTTATTTCGTACAAACAAATGTTGATACATTGGGTTATAGAACTAACTGAAATAATCTGCTTTGTACAAGGTGTAAATAGATATTACCATATTCGATTTAAGACAGGAAAGAGCACGCTCCTTACAGGAGATTGAATTTTGCGAGAACCAGCTCTGATTATTCTTCTGTTGTGACATACAGAAAAGTTTCAATCTCTTGATATGAGCAATGTTACATATTGCATTATCGCTAAGTTAAAACATCTCTAACGTATCAGGGACCAATCCGGGGTGGTTTAAGAAGTTCGGACCCCCTTCCCCACCTTTTACAATGCAAAAAGAAATCAAAGAATACAGTAAATCATTAAATAGAGATAAAGAGAAAATAAATACGCAAGTGGCACAAATATTATATTTAATTGTTTTCTGGGATCTATTATGCACGTATTCCTATTCAGAAATGTAGTTTAATGTGTAAAATGTTGAAGTTATCCGCAAAAGATTTTTTTCTTCAAAAATATTATGATCGATTTACCACAAATCTATGAAGGAGTCATTTCTATCGGTAAGACTATCAAACATTCCTTCCTTCTCCCTAGCCCATCAATGAACAGCGCTTGATATAAATTGATTCCAGGAGTCACTTCAAGATCCTGATTCTAACATTAATCTGTGCAAATGAAAAGATAAAAATGTTCTCGATAGTGACATAAAGTATTGATCATCAGACTTCTTGTTTTCGATAGTAACATAAAGTATTGATCATCAGACTTCTTGTTCTCGATAGTGACATAAAGTATTGATCATCAGACTTCTTGTTTTCGATAGGAACATAAAGTATTGATCATCAGACTTCTTGTTTTCGATAGTAACATAAAGTATTGATCATCAGACTTCTTGTTCTCGATAGTAACATAATGTATTAATCATCGGACTTCTTGTTCTCGATAGTAACATAAAGTATTGATCATCAGACTTCTTGTCTGAGTGAATAACAAAAGTCAACAGAAATTATGAGGGACCAGAATTAAAAAGACTTCAAATTTCAAACAGTGTCCAGCTTCTCAGAGGGGCAAGCCCCCTCTAAGGATTCCGTATATATATATATATTCATTTGGACTCCCTGTTTGAAGATCTTGGTTCCACTCATGCATATTTTCTTCCACTGTTATTGAGCCTATAGATTAATTCAATTTCCTCATCCCAACTTAGAAACTTTTAAACTTCCCATAACGAAATGAATTGAGCTTATATTTTAGCCAGAGTCTGTATGAAAACACTGAACATTTAATGTATTTGAAGGAAAGACTGAGATTAACGTAATAATCGATTGAAAAGTCAGAGTATTTCTAAAATTGTTAGTCACAAACTTGGAAATATGAAAATTTAGTTAATCACTTGGTATTGGCTTTCAGAGGTCAAAGTCTTAGTCTTTATTCTAATCTCTTACATACTTTTAACCTCAAGTTAACTTCATTTGGATACTCTAACCACAATATATATACAACGAAATGGATACTACAACGGATGCTCAGAGAAAAATATGTATAAAAGTATAGTAATAGACTGAACTGGTAAATGTATAACCATAGATCAGTAAATGTACATATATATTTATGACAAAGCTACTGAAGTTAAAGTTATTCTCAATATCGTTATTTATAGGTAAATTTACCTATTGGAGGGTCAGGTTCACTTTCGATCTCTTCCTTCCTTTTACAGGATATATCAGTCCCTATTTACATAATTAACTATCAATAGAGTACCGAGTGAACAACGACGGATTTATGGCTAAAGACCTGCTATTCTGAATCTGTAAGAGAGAGAATGACTTTTGGTAACAACGAAGGTTAAATATGTGTGTGTGTGTATATATATATATATATATATACAAAACACCTTAAGTGTAAAAAAAGGTGCAGCCCAAAAAGATTGAGCGTGAGGCTTAAAGTCGCATTTTTGTTCAATTTTGGGCATAATGGTGGGTAAAATAAAGTACGTGGCCTAACTAACTGATGAGTGGGTATTTGCTTTAAAATTCTTATCAGTGCTATAAGTGTAGCTACCAGTTTGGCCGCCAATTTTGATTTCATTCCATTAAGTCGCACACTCAATCCATTTTTTGGCTGCACTTTTCTTTCACACCTAAGATGTCTTTGATTAGATATCGTGACTTTTTGTCAATACTCACCAACAAACCACACCAAATAAAAAACGTGACACTCGATAGTAACCAACATTAATTCTAGGATTGCAACCCTATTATTCGGAACAGGCTTTCACTTTACAGGTCCAAACAGGTTCTTTAAAATATACGGTGGTAGTTTTCCTCTCTAAAACAGTGTTAATAGCTTTCTTTATATTAACGCCATGTAATCTAGATTAACAGTCTCTTGTCATCACCCGCATGAACTCGGTACAGCCGTATCAAGCATCATTATTTATGCTAAATGTTTAAGTTAATATCACTTGACGCTAAACGCTCTTTAATTAAGATAAGTTAATAAAAAATAGTAAATTTGTGATGAAAATTTGGGAATGAATAATCAATAATAACCGTCCACCCGTATGATTCTTTTGAAAACTGAACTATAATTTGATAATCTAGTTTGCTTGGTCTAATCAAAACTTGTATAACTGTACGTCCTTTCACCTTATAGTTTTGCTGCTCTAAATCAGCCGTCTTTAATCCAAATGACAAAAAACTAAAAACGGTCCACTTTTACTCTTAGGTAAAGCTGTAGTAAAAATGTTAGACCAATAGCTCATGTGACTTTTTTGCATAGACGTGCGCAAAAATGTTCGTTAAATTTAAGCGGTTTTTGGGTAATAACTTTCCAAATTTGACTTATATTTAGACCAAATGAGACTCCTAATTGTAGATTGTAAAGACACCAGTGTACCAAATTTGAAAAACAAATCCATAAAAGTTAAGTATATTATCCTATCAAATAAAGTTTTCGTACTTTTGGTGTGAATACAAAAAAGTAAGAAACTCAATCAAAATTGGAGATGTTATATCTCATGTATTTCTTAATGGATTGCCTTGAAAGTTGCTATGTGAAGTAAGAGTCCAGTAGAGCATATCCTCTGAAAATATGTGGTAGTTTGGATTGCCACAGTTCGAGATAGAGAAGCTGGAACATCGCTAAAATATCACTCAGGTGTCTTGCAGGCTGTTTTTTTGGAATGTTTTGTGGTATCACATAGGCTTCAACCAAAATCGCCAGCTTCAGAATACAGAGCTCTACCACAAAGCCAATCCTTGCCCTCAATAAACATATATATATTAATTTCCATATGAAGAAACAAAGTAACAAGCTGCAGAAATACTAAAATTAAAAAAAAAGATAGGTACATATAGATTTATTGATACACCTCGGATGCTTAAACACGCAGTTCAGATAATAGTATTATCATCAAAGATTTTTATGGGTATAGATGTTTTTTGTAATAATTCACCATCATTTTTACTTACAGGATCATTAGAGTGTGACTAATCATCTACCACGACCGTAAATAAAATTATTCTGTGAAGTGTGGTTTAAATACATGCACATAACTTTAAACAGATATTTATATGTATACGTATATATGTTTGTTATATACATGTTATTACAGAACTTGTTTTTGGATAATGTAGCAATATCTTCCTCAGGCGGCCTTTATTTTACAGTCATCGCGCACAACTACTTCGTTATCCAGAATTTATAGCGAAAAGACCCAAACAATGAATATTTTAGTAAAGTCAGTTTTTCACCGGTACAAGTGAAATACTAGCTTCATTTCATCAATCTTTGAAGAGGAACGTAGCAGATTCGGTGGCTGCTTCTAAGCGAGAGGAGGGGGGGGGGGCGTTGCCATGAATTTAGATGATAAGAAGGAATGGTCTGTAACATTAATGACGGAATATTTACTTTCAGAGATATCATCCAATTGCGGTTTATCAAATTTAGTTTTAGAAAACTGAGATGTAAGGATTCGTAAAGCTTATTTAAGAGTAAACTTTGTGCAGCTTAAAGACTTCTGCGCTTATTTAGATGAATAGTTTTCATTTTAGAACGAATTTTCAACGGGAATGAATGCAGTTCTGTGTTTAGGTGGAGAGAATCTCATTTCTTGAAGGCTAGACATTCTCGACACTGTTCTCTTGAAGCTTCTGTAACTCTTTTTTTTTAATATATGAAACTGTTGATATCACATCTCTAATATTTGAATGAGACGGTTCAATTTCAACCCAAATCCCGTTTCCAAATTTCAACTATCTAAACGTAATAGGGATCGTGAGTGACTAAACTATGGTGAAGTTTTATAGAACGATACTGTTCAGTAGTTGTTAATTAAGCTCTTACTCTTGTAGTTTTTACCTTATTCATACTGAGAACAATTTATAAAGACAAGAACCGTGAAAACGTGTAGGTTGATAACAGTTTCTAACGCCCACTAGATGTCGCCATTGTACTAATAATTATGAGATAATGCGTAAATCTTGAGCAGAGTTTTATGTAGTATTCTAAACACTGATTATGCTCATTTGACAATGCGAACACAGAATACAAACATGAGTTACAAGAGAGTAGTTAACTCTGGAGAACGAATAAATGAATTATCATAAAATTTAATATGCCTGAAGTATGTTTATGGTTTCCATAATCTAAGATCTGGTATTGTGAAATTTACTATTTTCAGATAGAGTGCTACAGTCATTTGTTAGTGAAAATTTTATTCAAGGTTGTAATTTTATTTTCATTGAAATTAAGATAAAATACCTTTATAATAGAAATCACGATTAAATAAAAGTCCAAAGATACCGATTTTGAGTGGATTGTATATTTTTATTTAACTTTTTTTACGACGTTTCGACCACTCGTAGAAATCATAAATTGGAACAAAATGCTGCAAAGTATTTCACAAAATAGAGACAGTTACCTTATGATGGCCACACGAGTGTTCGAAACGTCGTAAACAAATTTTTAACTTTAATCTACATTATCATATGTCATCCATTAGAGTCAAGTCAGAAAGAACGTTATCGAGTTTCAATGAACAGACAAATGTAAAGCTGTGAATACGTGTCCCTCCGGAGAGTCAGCGCAAAGCTTATAGACTTACAAGACTAAAATCCGGGGTTCGACCCCACACGAGAGATAGATAGAGCATACAGTTTATTGTGGAGCTTTGCGAATAAAACAAACAAAAACACTATGAATACAGTGTATATATCTCCTATAGTATAGAAAGGCGATTTATTGAACCTAAGTGACATTCATGCAAAAGTATTTGATATGCTCAAACAGAGATATTTACTTACCAGTTCATGTAGTTTTCATGTTCAGTGAATTAATAAAATACTCCAGAACAGTATTATCTGTTATCTCATGCCCTTCAAAGTGACTCTTAAATAATGGGGAATATATTGTGATAATGATAGCTATAACTAAGATAAAACAAATTATTTCCTTAACTGACTTTACTATTTCAAATGTCAACTCCCGCTTTAATTATTTTATAGATGATTTACTGATGTTGTAGTTTCTAGATATGCGTTTATATGCTTTAAATTAATTAATGTATAAATAGGAATGCGTGAGTATCCTTATTACAGGTTTATCCTGTGTTAATGATTCGATTTAAAAATATTCTATTTATTTACTGTGTGAGAGAAAATGCTTTAGATTCGATGATTGAATAGCAGGTTATGTTTACTAACTTATTTCTCTAGTTTTTACTTCGAATATGCAAGGTAGACAATCGCCTTGGGTGGCAAGATGGAGGAGTTGTAAAAGAAAAATAACTTTACAATTGAATAAAATTATCAAAGTCCTCTACCGTTATATCAACTCTTTCGTAGTTTTCTCAGTACATGCCTGCTGCGAGTAGCTAATGGGTAAGTGGAGACAAAGCATCCAGTAGCTAATGGGTAAGTGGAGACAAAGCATCCAGTAGCTAATGGGTAAGTAGAGACAAATAATTCAGTAGCTAATGGGTAAGTGGAGACAAAGCATCCAGTAGCTAATGGGTAAGTAGAGACAAAGCATTCAGTAGCTAATGGGTAAGTAGAGACAAAGAATTCAGTAGCTAATGGGTAAGTGGAGACAAAGCATCCAGTAGCACTTACCCATTAGCTACTGGATGCTTTGTCTCCACTTACCCATTAGCTACTGGATGCTTTGTCTCCACTTACCCATTAGGAGACAAAGCATCCAGTAG
>NW_013666065.1:102320-109748 GCF_000517525.1 Limulus polyphemus | reverse complement strand
ATAATTCAGTAGCTAATGGGTAAGTAGAGACAAAGCATTCAGTAGCTAATGGGTAAGTAGAGACAAATAATTCAGTAGCTAATGGGTAAGTAGAGACAAAGCATTCAGTAGCTAATGGGTAAGTAGAGACAAATAATTCAGTAGCTAATGGGTAAGTAGAGACAAATAATTCAGTAGCTAATGGGTAAGTAGAGACAAATAATTCAGTAGCTAATGGGTAAGTAGAGACAAAGAATTCTCTTTCTCTATCCGTACAGCCGATATATTTTATTTTGCAAGGAAGCGTGCTAAATAAAAATATTCCAAAAATGTGTGACTGAAAGGGTCAGATATGTCCTAGTTTTAGCAGGCTATGGATCCGAAAGTTCGAGGTTCGCGCCGCTCTTTCATTGTTGCGGCGTTATAAGAGTGACGTCAATCCAATTATTCGATTCCAGACAAAGATCTGTGGCGGTGGGTACTACTTGTTGACTAATTTCCCCCTGTCCAGTAGCTCAAAATTAAGGACGGCTGTACTTTAATCTAATATGTCGCTGACCTGTTCGTTTAGCCCATGCTCAAATAAAGTGTCGTACAGGTTGGAAACTTGTTCGTTTAGCTTATGCCCAAATAAAGTGCCGTACAGGTTGAAAATCTAGAAAGTTGGAATATTTAAGTAAGGCAGGAGCTTGACAAACTACAAGCTTTTTGTTTTCAAGAAAGACGCGGGAAAAATATTCCTATAAAACTATTTTTAGATTGTAGAAGTGAAAATATAACAGTGATAACTTAGGAATGGTTTAAAAGTGAGGTAAAAATTACATGGCTGAGTTATTAAATGCAACGTTTCTTCAGTACTCACTATCACAAGAGGAAAGCAGAAAAAAGTAAATTTGGAAAATCGAAAGGCATAAAATTAAAGTAAAAAGAATGCTATTAGAACGAGTTAAGAAACAGTGCTATAATTTCCTACTGAGCTCTTTTAGAAATTGGAATAACCTAATCTTCTTCTTGACAATACAATTATAAAGAGAAGGGCGTAGCATAGTAGTTAGCAACCCCAGAATGGGAATCCAAGGATTCGAGGATTGTGTTCCCATTGCCATAAAAAATGTGCTTCACGTTTTAAAAGTGACGGTCAAATTCCACTAATCGGTCAAATTGGAGTAACCTAAGAGTTGGCGGTGGGTGCTGTTGACTATTTTCCTTAACTATCAGTTCAATATTAGTGACGGCTATGCTTTGTTTAGATCTACGCCACAAACAAACAATTTAAAGATGTATAGTAGATAGAAAGCGAACATACACGTGTATTTGATTTGACTGGCCCAGCTAAATGGCGAAAAATCGATTCAAGGGTGTGACAGTTGCTGGTAGATGTCGGTACAATACAGCTACAGAGATTTGACTCTCCTCAAGACGAGAGGTAAATTCACAAGTTATTACACACGACGACTTGTCAGTGAAGAATATGACAATGGGTTCCATGTTTCGTATGTGCAAAATGTTTTCGACACAGCTAACTTTCTGGTGATGTCAAACGAAATAAAAGACTTGAAAAACCTGCCAATACTCCTAAGTCGACATAAAAAATAAACAGATAATCTAGAAGCATTTAAGTAGTTGAAAGAATTGAACCTTACTTGAAAATGAACCAAACAATCGCTTCAAGAAATTCGTGCTGATTTAACAGAGATAGACCATTGAAAGCCTAATCACCTTGATAACAGTTCATGAAACTTAAAATATTGCTCTTCGCATTTGTGAGTGAATGCAGTCGATGCTGAGTTTCAAATCTGTGGTTAATCTTGTGGTATAGAATGAGATCAATTCTGTATGCAAGACAGTGAACTTGAAAGGTCTAGAGTTATTTTGCAACTACAAAAAAAACAAGTTTTTTCTTCTTCAGTACAGGACAGATGAAGGCTTTGAAAATACACTGGAGGACACAAATGAGTTTGAAGAAGACATTACTTAGCGCAAGGGAGTGTGTAGAATAAATGGGAATCGAGGAAAATTTCTCGCAAGAACAATGGATTCGATCTCGACACGGTCTTCACGTGAAAGTTCTGATTAACCCAGCCTTGATCCAAATAAAATACTCAAGCGGTTTTTTAAATCAATTTTTCGATGTCCCATTGATTCCGTGGAAGAGAGGTTGCAGCAATTACAGCTCAGATCATTTTTCACTTCTCGTACTGCATTACTGACTTGTCGAGAAACTAGCTCAAGGGACTTACTGAAACACTGCGTGGACCACACACTCGCCCCCTCCCCCTAGTGACATAACGGTATGTCTGCGGACTTAGAAAGCTGGAACCGGGTTTCGATACCCGTGGTGGGCAGAGCACAGATAGCCCATTGTGTAGCTTTGTGCTTACTTATGCATAAACAAACAAGACTTCAACCTCAGATGGCGATGTAACTGATGTCAGTACAATATAACTATCTCTGAAATAAGTATTGGAATATACGAACAAGAACAAATTACCATTGTTTTCCAACACCATTTTCGCGCTGAGAATCCTCATGATTGTGCTCATCACCATTAACAATGGATAATAAAGCTTTTCGAAACTCAAATTGACTAAAAATATTCTGAAATCAACCATGACATAAAAAATTGGTTAGGGTGGCAATAATTTCGATAAAAAATTTGACTTGAAACAACCAGTGTGCTGGCTCGCCTTAATGAAAGCAAGAAAAACAAAATTTCTGTAAACTGTAACATTTTAACTGACACTGTAGTCAAGTGCTATCTCGGGTTCTAACATTTCGTCAATAATAAATGCATAAGTTTGAATTGTAGTCCATTCGTTTTGTTGCACAACAGAAACTGGAGGGGTGAAAACTTGTCTTGCCTAAACCTTTTATATAATATATTAAATTACACATTGACATTTATGTTTTTTTGTATCATCCCAACAAAAAACTTTAAAAAGTATACGAAAACTATGGATTTCAATGGTAAAAATTCCTCTTGAAACATTTTACAACTAGAATGAAAATTTGCACCTATTTCAATGCAATGAGGGCCAGGGCAGTATAGAATTCAATGGGTGAACAGGGAAATTTCCCACTGAGCAAAAAGTCACCCCCCCCCCCCAGAAAAAAATAATTTTAACTATTTTGTCCGTTTTAAATACGTTGTTTCTTTTTTTTTTTTTTACAGAGAAACCTTAACAAACGAATGAAAGTCGTGACGTATGAATCAGGATTTACTATTAGTTCATCGAACACCTGGAGCCAATGATCATTCAAACCGAATAACTCAAACTTCTGATGACTTCTCGTGTTTAGACCTTGACAGCTAGCCAATGTGTATCGGGAGAAGGACAGGCTTGTATCAAAGAATCCAGAATTAGAGATAGATTGTATAAGATAAATATAGACTTATTACCGAATATTCATGCCTTATAAGTCCGTATGGAAACTATTTATATAGTAGTGTTTTATTTATTTTTACGCTATTTATTTATTTTATGCATTATTTAACGTTATGATTAAACTTTGCGATATGAAATTTTCTGTGGTGAAATAAGTAGAATTTATTCCTGTGACAATTTGTTACAAGGTAACCTAGACTACAGGTTGTGAGTAATGGTGCTGATGTTGAGTCTCTGGTTCACACTGAAGTTAAGCAGCCGAGTTTTGGAACTAGTGATGTTCATTCGTCAATCCCTGCTGCTGTAACTTCCTCACCCTCTTCATGTTAAATACCAGAAGAAATTGGAAGATAAATATTAATGGCTGGTTTTTGATACATCCCTTGGAGAGGAGTTTTGTAAGTAGTGCCGAGAGTTATTTAAAAATGATTTAGGTGCACTACATAGAACATGTGGTGTTTCCATAACAACTCCGTTTACCAACTATATAAAAGCAACTGGGAATACCGGTAAGCTCAACAAACATTCTAAATCCGAGAAACACGCTTATGTTCAAGCAATTCATAAGTTTCGTGAAGAGGGTTTTAAAAGATCAGTTCATACTTTACTTGTTCAACAGTCGATTCGGGAATGTAGTCGCAACATGGAAGCAATGGATGAGTTTGTGAAAAGCGTCTACTTCTTAGCAAAAGAATAAATCCCACATACTACGAAGTAGGAAACTTTAAGATACAAGATGACTCTCTAAAGCAATGGGTGGAACATTAGAGCGACCGTTCGTCATATGTAAGCAAAGCTACAGCTTGTAACCTACTGACCTGCGTTGTAGACGTTCTAGATGATTAAGACGCTTCGGAATTTAATAACAAATATCACTTTATAATGGCTGACGAATCGTCAGATACCAACAATGTGAGCCAGTTGTCAATTTTGATTTGCTATAGAACTGACTGTGGTGAAGTAAAAGAAAAATTCTTGAGCATTACTGATCTAGCAAGCACTGATTCCGAAACCATTATGAGTTCACTAGACAGAGAGTTGATGAAAAGGAACCTGGATTATAAGAAAATAATTTCTCTTGCTTTCGATGGTGGCGCTAATTTTTCAGG
The DNA here is from genome assembly GCF_000517525.1 of Limulus polyphemus. Taxonomy (NCBI): domain Eukaryota; kingdom Metazoa; phylum Arthropoda; class Merostomata; order Xiphosura; family Limulidae; genus Limulus; species Limulus polyphemus. Next base: position 105,274 of record NW_013666065.1, on the reverse strand, counting down.
AAAAATAAGTGGTGTACATAAGAGACTTATGTACATTGTAGGGCCAAAATTTTAGCTTTAGCCTTAACCAGAGCTAGAAAAGAAAATGTGTCTCTGAAGAGGGTTCTTCGTGTCTTTAAAGACATATATTCACTATTTTACAAGTCATCAAATCGTGAACGCGTGTTGCACGAGATTTAAAAAGTCATTAATTGGAAGAACCTAGACTAAAAATTCCAGAATCAGTCGAAGTATACTGGCTCAGTAATTACAAATCTGTTCATATTGTCTTAACTTGTTACTGTTCAACTGTGATGGCCTGTGAGCACCTACACAAAGATGGTGCAAATTTAGCATCGTTAGCAGGAGGTATCTTGCTGGGCCCCCAATGGCACAGCGGTATTGTCTGCGGACTTACAACGTTAGAATCCAGGTTTTGATACCCGTGGTGGGCAGAGCACAGATAGCCCATTGTGTAGGTTTGTGCTTAATTACAAACAAACAAACAAACAGTATCTTGCTGGAAATTAAGAAATCTCTTTTACTTTTTTCCTTAGCACTTTTGGGTGATACTTTATGTGCAGTATCTAATCTCAGCAAAGTTTTGCAAAAATAAAACCTAAACCTGTCGTCAGTTCCTCATCTTGTGGCGTCGACGATAGCACATTTGAGAAACATAGGGACTCAGTGTGCTCATTTAAGTAAAGAAAACTCTATTACTCTAACTGTCATAAACCTCAAAACAAAGACTTCTGGTGTGTGGCCGATTCTTGAAAATAAACCAGAAAGTCAAACCTTCAAAACGTTAAAAACTTTGTTTATACTAAGATTGAACAAATGTGGCACCGATTCAATGATCAAGTAGTCCCCCTCATCAAAGGTATGTGCTTCCTTCCAAACGGTCCAGTCAATGTGCAGTTTGACATATGATGATGTGAAGAGAAGATGTAGCTTCTTTGATGGACTGGATGTTGATGTCGTGGGAGCTAACTTGAGCGCCTTCAAGTACGTTGCAAGGGAGCAGGAAAATCAAATTAAAAATGTTGAGCAATACTTGTGAAAAGCAAACATCGGTTACAAAAATCTTACAAAAATAACTGAATGCCTGATTGTGGTGCCGGTTTCGACTACTGGAGTTGAGCGTTCTTTCAGTGGCATAAACCGTATCTTAAATAAGCTGAAAACCCGAATGGATTTGTTTTGTTTTCAATTTCGCGAAAAGCTACGCGAGGGCTAGCCTTCTGCGCTAGCCTTCCATAATTTAGCAGTGAAAGACTAGAGGGAAGGCAACTAGTCATCAAGGCCCTCCGCCAACTTTTGGGCTACGTTTTTACCAACGAATAGTGAGAGTAACTGTCACATTATAACGCCCCCGTGGCTGAAAGGGCGAGGATGTTTGGAGGGACGGGTATTCGAGCCCGCGACCATCAGATTGCGAGTCATGCCGGGCTTGAACCGGATGGGACAAGACAGCTTCAAAACTGCAAGAAGATTAGCATCGACGGGCTTAATGTACTTTCAGACACCTGGTTGTCAAGGGTTATCGACTTATATGCACAGAAAAAGCCAAGACGCGTTCATTTTCTCTAAGAGTAGTTAAGTGAACCGTCTGAATTTATTTTCGTTACTTTTTTTCTTTTTTACAAATTCATAAAAAATTACATTTAAGTATCAAAACCAATAAAATATATATATCACTGTAAAGTTGTGGAGTAAAGTATTTTAATTAAATTACAGTATTTTCCATTTTGTCGAATTTGAATTTTAGTTCATTTCCTCCCAGCTTCACATTCCCTCCTCCAACCCCCAAGATGGAAAGGTCTGTATTCAACACTGGTCCAGGGTCTGACAAAAATCAGGAAAAAAAACGACTGATTGTGAAAATTAGCAGTTATGACCAATTTACATTACGTTATGTTCTTTAACCTTAAACGCTTTATCTTTTTCGATTCTTTGTCTCCGATTACCAAATTTATTTTTTAGTCTTCGCCTGTTTTCAATAAACTTGTTGAAATATATCAGAGGGATGAGCGTGTGATATATATCAGAGGGTTGAACGTGTGATATATATCAGAGGGTTGAACGTGTGATATATATCAGAGGGTTGAATGTGTGATATATATCAGAGGGTTGAATGTGTGATATATATCAAGGTTGAACGTGTGATATATATCAGGGGGTTGAATGTGATATATATATCAAGGTTGAACGTGTGATATATATCAGGGGATTGAACGTGTGATATCTGATTCTCTTTTCCGACGTCTACGCAGCTGATTTTTATCTACATGTTCTTTCTCGTTGGTGTTATGTTAAAGAACTTTGAAGATACATGTTCAGAATAGCTTAGGCTATTCTGGAGAAAGATACTCCTTTTCCTAATATTATTATTTTTTAGTTTCTAGTGCCAATCTCACATGTCTAAAAACATTAACTGAACTCAACCTGCTCAGTAAAAAGAATCCCTTGGAAAAAAATTCTAAAATGACTTTTACCATATCGCCGACACACAACTTTTAACCACCGACGACAATCTGCAGCATGGTAACACTTATTTATTCCTCTCGCTTTGCCAGGATATTGTAATTGAGTCCGAGTGTGTGTATGTGTGTGTGTCTGTGTTTCCGCGCGCGTATATCAAAAACTAATAAACCGATGTACATGAAAAATTATGCCAACACTATCAGAGAGACTCGCGGATAACTCGTTTTAATATTTTAGGAAAAATATTAATAATAATGAACTGATGAGCAAACTAGGGAGTTACATAATACATTATGGACTAAGCCCAAGTACCTCTCCCCTCTAAACCTCATAAATAAGAATCTTACAGGCCAAACAGTGCTAGACACAAACGTAGCTCTATTTTAAAAGGGTTTTATATCTAAAAATAGGATTAAGTGTGTGCGTATATGACTGCTAAGTGGAACTGTATTGTGAACACGGACTAATATGCGATCATACATAAGTGAAGC
>NW_013666065.1:100045-101724 GCF_000517525.1 Limulus polyphemus | reverse complement strand
TTATTACCTTAGGATTCAGGAAGAGTGCAAATAAAATAACAATTCCAGAGAAAGAGGAAAAGGTGTACGCTGAACCTGACTGTCCCTGATCCAAAACATGGACCGAATTCCGATGAAGATGGTGGACATTTTACACAAGATTAGAAGTCAGTATGGGCCAGTCCTCCCAAATTTGGGCCGGATCCAATTCCGGATTCTGGGTCACTTTTAAACATTTTTTTATAATGGGGAGATAGGACGTTTCAGCGGTTTTCGATTAATGACTGTAAAGTATAATCATTAAGGTTGAAACTCTTCATCACACTATAAAAACTGATCCGGATCTTTCATCATTCCGGATCTGAGAAGGGTTTTATGAGTTTTCGAAGGTGAAATATTACATTATCCAATATAAACGCATGCAGTCTCGAAAAGGAGCGGCGGTGCGTGGATATGCAACCTTACTGATTGCTCTTGTTTTACACGTATAACTTCCGATTTCCGTGGTGTGGCAGGTAAGCAATGTTTTTGAAATGAGTGTTTACTCAATTCGATTTTATTTTCACACAGCGGTTTAATAGGTCGACACACAGTGTATAATATATAAGTTGTGTTGGTATCCTTGTAATGTTATAATATTTCAAGGTATTAATTTAGCTTCTGTTTATCTATGGACTTGCGTAGCCTAGTGGTTAGGTTGTCTAGCTACGAGTCGAAGGGTTTGAGATGCTAGCTACTTCAGCTGCTAGCTACTTCAGATGCTGGGTACTTTAGATGCTGGCTACTTCAGACGCTGGGTACTTCAGATGCTAGCTACTTCAGATGCTGGCTACTTCAGCTGCTAGCTACTTCAGATGCTAGCTATTTCAGATGCTGGCTACTTCAGATGCTGGCTACTTCAGCTGCTAGCTACTTCAGCTACTAGCTACTTCAGCTGCTGGCTACTTCAGCTGCTGGCTACTTCAGATGCTGGCTACTTCAGATGCTGGCTACTTCAGATGCTGGCTACTTCAGCTGCTGGCTACTTCAGATGCTGGCTACTTTAGATGCTGGTTACCTCTCTCTCTCTCTAGTCAGTAGTTCAAAATTAGAGACGGGTGTACCTGAATCTTAGGGTTCTTTTATATATGGTCGTTTAGGTCACATGCTCATAGGTGCTGTTGAGGTTGAAAATTTCTATTCCATTTCCTGATGTAACACCTCTGCGCGTAACTTTTGCCGTTACACATTTTCCAGTGGTAGAACTTCCAAACTAAAATGTCACAACTGTTAAATCAGTTTTGAGAATATCTAGTCCTATTAAATACTTAATACCAACAGTTTTTTATATAGCTGCTTTGATTTCGTAATATTCACCCGAACTATTCACATTACATCTTGACATTTCGTTTAAAATATATAGAGAACTGCAATTCTAAAAAAAAGATAAAAATAAACGCGAGGTCTAATTAGACTTACACCTAAAGTGACTATCGAGAAAGAAGAAAAGTTAAGAAACACCAATACATGAAGAAATACAACTTGTAAGCGTTTGACACACAAAAACAGATGATTTGAATAAACCAAAAATTAACTAAAATATGCAAAAAAGAGCGAAAAGCTGTAATGAACGAAAATTTAAAACAAAGACAGGAGATGGTGTGAAGATTATAGGATCAGAAAGTACGTTAAAATATAAAAACATTCTGTATATATATATA
>NW_013666065.1:84327-99045 GCF_000517525.1 Limulus polyphemus | reverse complement strand
TGAAAAGGCGAGCATGTTTTGTGGGGCGGCGGTTCAAAACCGCGATCCTCAGAATGCGGGTCGAGTGCCATAACCACATGGCCATGCCCGGCCTAAAATTTAATACAACTTCTGTCTCCTTTGTAACAATTAGAGTAAAAATCAATAGTGATTTTTATCAATAATACACCAGACTTTCAAGGGAGCAATAAAGTTTACTTATGTGTATAAAAGAAATTAAAATACCCAGTTTTCCGTGATACAAAGCAACATGTCGTCCGCAAATCTAGAGTTGACTATGTACGTGAAATTAAATATACTTATTTAAGGAGATTTTGCTCACTTGTCCAAATGAATAAATTATTCTATAGATATTTCACAAATTGTGAGACTGAATATTATTTTTAATTAAATGGGTTTCAGCTACTTATTTTCATATTTTATCAGTTTGTCTGTTTTGTTGTTAAATACAAAACTAGACAATAGTCTGTCTGTGCTTTGCCCGTCACGGGTATCGAAACCCTATTTTTAGCGTTATAAGCCTTCAGACTTGTCGCTGATTACCCGGGAGCTATTTTATCAGAGGACAGGAAAGTGTAAAGACATTCTCTTTCATTATGATAGAACTTTGATGTATAGGAAGATCCACCACTGGTTGTGAAGATATAGGAAGATCCACCACTGGTTGTGTCCAGAATTAGCTCTTAGACTGTCCATAGTTTATCTCAGGAACATCAAATACTTTCCTTATTTAAAGCTATTATCGTATAAACAAATATGCACCTACAAACAATTATTCGATATTTTTCTTTTTCTAAGTGCGTATATCCATCTTCATGTAGTCTAACACACCAAGTACGGATAGATCGTACTTAACATTCCCTCTCTCGCAAAATAATTGACTCGTGAGAAAGTTTCAATATATATCACGCACAACTAAATCTGTGAACAGATTTTCGAAAATTCGGAAAATAGTTTTACAACTATCCTTTAACGTTTGTAGAAAACAAAATTCATGTTAGTTCCTTATATATCTCACTCAACAATTACTTTCGTGAACAAATAAATAGTTTTTTTTTTCAAGTCCATTTCGCATCATTACGCCTAACGACAGTACTTCAACCTTTTAATGTTATCCAGACATTTATGTTTATGTTAGCTCGCTAATAAAGTACTTAAATTTTATGATTTCATTAACTTATCATGCCATTATTTTCGTACATTCATGAAGATAGCGACTGCGGGATCATTCTGAAATGTTCTTCTTATCAAGTCGTTAATGGAGCTTTAAAAGCACTCATTATTCTAAAATATAAAAGATAAAGCGGGAAAAAAGTCTTTTTTTGCTGCTATAATCGTTCTCTCACATACACATTTTTGTCGTTGCTTAATCCTTCAAACCATTAAGCTTTGCTGGTGGGCACTTACCAACTTCTTGGAAATGAAATCGCTTTGCAACAAAATTTAAACTGCTCCACTCTTTTGCTCAACTAACTCCAATTCTGCCTGATTGTACGATATTCATATCACGTATTCCTGACTGGCACTGAGTCGTATGAAAACGTGATGTGGCTTTTGATTATTTACTACTGAATCCTGATACCATCAATAACCTTTCTGTGGAAGTAAATACTATTTTCTCAGAAAGATAAAAATTTCGATTACTTATGGAAAGCAGTTGTTATAGAAACAATGTTTAGCGACGAAAGACTTACAGAATGAAATGTGCGTGTGGGCGAGGAAGGAAAAGCATATGAAGAATGTGGAATATACAATGGCAAGGCATATGACTTCTATTATAATCTTCGTTATGGCTTTGCCCTCACTTTTCTACTACGCATCTTAGAATTTCGAGGACAAAATATGTACCATATGCAAACAGATGAAGAAGAAGACATAATAAAATCACGTGTCACACATATATATATATATATATACGCACATTGTATCTATATTTCATTATGTTTTACATATAATTTCATTATTATATATAACTCACTGAATAGAAGAAACTGACCCCGACTTGACATCACCATACACACACGATGATTTCAGAAAAACACGATTTCTTTTACAATGTTTATTGTTCTTTTATGAATTAGACTCGCTAACTCAGTTGACGGGCTGGCCCTGTGGCACAGCTCTGAATTTCGGAGCTGCGATACTACAAACTATTCTCTGCATTTTAAGCTCTGAATGCGTTATAAGAGTGACAATTAATACCTTTGCGTGAATGGTGGTGGTAGGGGCTGTTGACTACTGTCTTTCTATTGGTCAATAGTTCAAAATTAGTGGCGGCGGCAGATAGCTTTATTAACTTTGCCATAAGTACAAATACAAAAATTAAACAAGTTCTGAAATGAGGCATTCATAGTTATATGATACACGTGCAACTTGTTAAACAGTTGAATGATGTATGATACGTGTGCAACTTCTAAAACACTCGAGTGATGTATGATATATATGCAAACTGTAAAACAGTCGAATGTTGTATGATACATGAGCAACTTGTAAAGCAGTCGAATGTTGTATGATACATGAGCAACTTGTAAAGCAGTCGAATGTTGTATGATACATGAGCAACTTGTAAAACAGTCAAATGTTGAATGATACATGTGCAACTTGCAAAACAGTCGAATGATGTTTTGTCTTATATTTTACAAGGGGTGAAATTTTGGAAATGGAAGCCATTTACTAATCTACACTGATTTGTTGATTTTAAGCGAAGCAAAAATATAACGGGCTTAATATAAGTAATAACATTACTGTTTTAGTGACTAATGAAACAAAGCAAAAAATTTTTTCATCTTACTCAAGGTTATTATACCATTTTGAACTCATAGAATGCAGTTTAAAACTTTGACCTTCTAACTCTAATCCAGCATACAAATACTTTTAGTTTGTGACTGATTTAATAAAGAGTATTGAGCATAAAACCCCATTCAACAGTATTATTGATCATACTTTGGGGTATTATAGGAAGGAAGAAAGGAGTCTTGACATAAAACCCCATTCAGCCATACTGTTGATCATGCTTTCGGCTAGTAATGGAAATACGTCAGTGTTTAACTGTTTCTTTTAACTATACTTGTGGGTAATCTCTTTTGGTGACTTGGTTAAAATTACTTTTTGATAGTTTTTGAGTATACACCAGTATAATGTTTGTTTGTTTATTCTAAGCACAAAACTACAGTAAGGTATCTGGGCTGTGCCCACAACGAGTATCGAAACCAGATTTTTAGTGTCATAAGTCTTCAGACTAACTGCTAAGCCACTGGAGGGTTGGTACGGAACGTTTTCAGTGACTTACTAGCTGTCTAATAAAGAAACAGCTGAGCGTCTTCCCCTGGTTTACTAACTGTACAAAAAATGAAAAATCATTCGATTTTTCTTTTGCCCTTTATGTTCATATGTGAGCATCAAGAAAATATATTGTCACGTTTTCTTGATGCCGTTGTTTAGAACAATCAAGAACATTCTGAAGTAGGTTTCTTTATGTCCATTTCTAAAACAGACCACAGAACGTTCAATGGAGTGCCTAACTTACCAATCCCTCAAAAACACCAGAACAGTAGAATTACTCAGACTTAAGATGAATCGTTTTATTTATATCTGCATACTGCTTTTTATAAATTAGGAAAAGATACCTAAAGATCATATTTTTAATAGATTTTAACTTTGAATTTTGTTAAAGGTATTAGTAAATCAAAGAACGTTGTTGTTGTTTGTCTTAGAGCAAAGCCACATTGAACTTTGTGCTGTGTCCATCGCATGGAATTGAACCACGGATTTTAGCATTGTAAGTCCGGAAACTTACCGCTGATCCACCGGAGGACATCAAAGAAAGGAATTTAAATAATGATAAAATGAATATTCGGTGTTAAAAAATATAATAAATAAATAATGTTGTCTTATTAATTTTCTTCCGTAAAAATCTGATTTATAAATAACTTATATAAAACTGATAATAAGTACAATTCGTTTACTTAATCTAATTCACACCAAAACAGTTGTTCACGAAAGTCATCACTTGTCCATGAATGTCATGAACAGTTGTTCATGAAAGTCATATAACCAGCACCACGCCACTTCTATGTCTGTCGTATTCCTGACGGATTAATGAAACCTGATATTGGACGAAAGATCTTGTCAACTCTGGATAAAGGAGATTTAGTGTGGTTGACACTTACAACGTATTCTTATTTAATTTAACTGAAAAGTTCTTAGAAGTGTACTCCACTCCTGCTGTGGAACAATGCTGATACTTGTCATGTGCGTCGACGTAATGATAGATGTTAGTAAACCACAAGAAGGAGCTGAACGTCTGGCTCTATGACCATGTCTACATAACGCTATTCCTTGCATGTTAGAAGTATTAATGAATAAGAGAATGAATCAAAACATCAGTTTGAATTTCTTTCTTTAATCTGCAACTCAGACAGGGAAAGAAGTTGAAACATTAGACACAACATCTACGTTTCACTGTTTTCTTTTTTTTTTAATCTACCAATAAATTAATATAAGCGTATTATGCATCACACTGTTACTTGTTGTTCGAATCAGTGAATTAAGAAAACATGCTTGGACATCGAACTCCATGTTAACATGTCACTATCGCTTGTTTAGGTTGTTTTGAATTACGGCAAGAGTTTAGAACATTAGGTTCCACGTCGAAATATGTATACTATCTTTAGTTCTCATTAAATGAAGAGAATGGTGGTTTAAACGTCATCGTGCAAACAATCCCATTTTAAACTGTTAGTAAATGAAGGGAAAAGGTTTAGAACAGTGATTCTTCAACAGCGGGAAACGTGCTATTGGTGGTACATGGAGCTAATGTCGGTGGTATGCAAAAAAAATAAAAGTCTAAATTATAAAATTTGTAATAAGCCCAATTTCAGCTTCCCGCTTACATATACACCCACACACGCACTACTCTCTTCACTTCTAGACGCGCCCTCCGCCTGCTTAGACTCGCCAATGTTTTTTTCCTTTCAAGTTGACAAAAAATCGCACCACACCCATCCCATTAATGGGTAAATATTCAAAATTTTTGATACTAGATGGGTTTTCGTTTTTTCGTTCTTGTTTTATAAATTAGGCCTGCATTTGTACTTCAAAAAAGTTTGAACAAAAAGTAGTACGCGAGTCAGAAAAGTTTTTAGAACCACTGATTTAGAACATCAGACTCTGCGTTTGTTGTACGTTGTTTATTATCGTAGTAAATCGAAGAAAGTTCGTACATCAAACTCTAGCTAACATCCCATTGTTTGGGTTATCAGTGATTCGAGGAATGAGGCCCGAATAACATCTTTTCACTAGTTTACCATTATTACTTGTCAGAATTGTTAATGAATTAGAGAAATGGGTTTCAAAATCGATTTCCACGTTTAAATAGTGGTACTTCAGTTAATGAACCGGTTTAATTAACAAACTTCAGGTTAACATATTTCTTCTTGCTTAAGTTGTTCGTAAATTAAGGGAAGACGGTTTTAACATGCGAATGTACTCTTCTCTTATCGGGTATGACACTGAATTAAATAAATACGTAAACAGATAAGATTTTTTCGTCGGCATGCCACTATACTTCTTTTAATAAAAACAAAGACATAAAACTGAATAAATTACATAACATCAGTATAGATGTTTCTCTGGCTTATTTGAAAATTAAAAAAGCTGTTTTATCATTAAACCCTATACTCGTGTATCACTACTTCTGTCAGTGAATGATAAGATAGAGTTTGAACACTGAGCTGTAAGAGGGCATAATATATTAATTCGTAGTTAGTGCTTTAGTAAAACAGGCAGAGAAATATGAATACTAAACCCCAAATAACACACCAATACTCTGTATTTGAATTGCCGGTAAGTCAAGTCCAGAGGATTGGTCATCAAAGTCAGTAGCAATAACGTACCAGTACAGTATTTGTTGGTTGGACTGTTGGTGAATCAAGGGAAGAGGTATAGGCACGAGACACTATACCAGTGTACAGTTACTCGTTTGAACTCTCAGTGGATCAAAGCCCCAGGATTGATATTCAAAGTCAACAGCAGTAACGTACCAGTACAGTATTTGTTGGTTGGACTGTTGGTGAATCAAGGGAAGAGGTATGGGCACGAGACGCTATACCAGTGTACAGTTACTCGTTTGAACTCTCAGTGGATCAAAGCCCCAGGATTGATATTCAAAGTCAACAGCAGTAACGTACCAGTACAGTACTTGTTGGTTGGACTGTTGGTGAATCAAGGGAAGACGTATAGGCACGAGACGCTATACCAGTCAGTGTACAGTTACCCGTAACTAACCGCACTTTAACTCTATTTGTTTTCAGTTTTGTGTCAATTTATCATAAAAGTAACAAAAATCTTAAGATATAAGATAGTGTTCTGAACTTTACTAGAAATGTTTACCAATTAATTCAATAGATGGCAGTATTTCCTTATTTATTTATTTTTTATTATTTGTTAAAGCTACGCAATGGGCTAACTAGGCTGCCCACTGCGGGTATCAAAACCTAGTTTTTACCATTGAGCCACCTAGGGGAAATTTTTTATATGATTATTTATTTACTTAATTTGGGATGTATTAAATTTTTCATTTAATACTAAAAATGTGATAATTTTATTGATACTGAGAGAGTTTGTTGTAAGGTTAGCCAGTAAGAATCACGATTTTGACTGAACTTGTGTAAATAACACTGTAAATAACGGCATCTCTCTAAATTGGATTTTTATAACTAAACACCTGTTAGTTGTAAAAACGGGTGATAATTACGTAACAGAGAAAGTTTTAATAGGTTAAAATGTCAATAAATTTCTTAAGTCTGCGAGTTTTAAGACAAAATATTATTTATCAGGGTAAAAACCGATATTCTAAACCAAGAAGAAAACATGCTACCAATCTGACTGAAAGAGCTCTGTTTACACAATGTAAACTAATTAAGTAGCTTGAGTGTTTATCAGTTGTTTGACAAAAGTGTAAATATTTAAACATATATACATGTTTAAACTAGTATTATATTTAATATCTTGAATTTCTGTAGCAAATTCAGAGTTTCATTTGTTAAAGAAATAGAGCCAGTGAAAAGTTGTTACTTAACAGCAAATGAATTTCGCGCCAGTTATCAGTGTTAATAAAAAATAAATAATTATTTCATCTTTTTCTCTTCGAAATTTGAGAGATAAAAATATCCTTTAATTGCTGGCGGAAAAACTTTACAAAAAGCAAATACTTTTAACAAATCTTTCTGTCTAAACATTTGCTAACAAACAAACTGCATCAGTTACGTTTTATTTTTCACTTAGCGAACATTAGTGTGTTGTTTTGTTCTTCATTATCAAACATAGGTTTCACATTTTCAGAGCTCTACTACAAGCGAAAATATGAATTACAAGGTGTGCGGGGAAAAAGGATTAAAACTGTAAGAATATAATATTTTAGTTACGTGCTGAAATCTTGCAAAAAAATAAGAATATGTTAAACATTAATTCCAGTTTGAGTCTTCAATACTGGAAGAAATATCCACATAATTACAGTCAACTACTTCGTGATAACATTCATAAGATTGCGTTCTTTTATATAAAAAAATATTTATTTAGTAAGTTATAAATAAATGAAATACCTATTCTTAATGTCTAAATATTTCATCCCTTTCAGTCAAGTGTACCAATAGTTTATTTGCAAATCTTCTTTTAAAAACTGTAGGATTACTTTTTAAACAATATAGAGCCTAAGTTTTGAAATAACGTTTATTTTTGTAACTAAATGCCAAGCGGCTAAATTCATTCACTGGAACTAAATGTTAAAGTATTGTTAAGAATATACAGTAAAACGCAGTATTTATTCTATGAACCAAAGAAAGGGCATTTATCGATTTAAAATGAATGTAATTGGCTATCTTCTCCAATAAGAAATATATAAGTTGAGTTTCAATATCAAACCACAAATCTTTATAATTAATAAACGATAAAGCCAGAACTTGGTTAAAATATATAAAATCATTTTATTTCCCCTTCACATTTATAAGCCTCTTTGTATGTAAGAACTAGATATTATTTTTATTTTATGGTCTATTTTAGACCTGTAAGAATATATCAGTATTAACTTTATGTCCTGTCCACGCTCTGGCTTTTAAAACCTACAAAGTCACGCTAGAGTACACGAAATCAGCTGTGGATGAAAGCCAATGATCCGGTTTTCTTAAGCATCACAAAATGGCTTCTTGAAAAAAAAAATACTCGTATTTCTCGATATTTCATAAAGCATTCTTATAGATTTTTTAAACAAATATTTAAATAAGAATGTTTAATCATCATAACATGTGTATAAAAATTCAAGTATGTTTTATTTAGTGAAAACGTATATGAATATTTTGCGGTTTGAATGCTATTCGAAAACAAATAGGAACTTACAAGTACTGTAAAACTCATAATGCATCGTAATAATAATAATAATACTCCCTTTGAATGCTTTTCCAATACGATTACTTTATAAGGTCATTCCAACTGTTTTAATGAAAAGAATGAACAAATAGAAGACTTCTTCAGTGAATTTTACCTTTAGCTTATGTTAGCTAATACGTTTTGTCAGTAGTACCTTTTGAGAAAATAAGAAATACATTTTATAAAATTAATCTCTAAACCTAACGCATTGAAATATTCTAGCTAGACTCATCGACTAACTACTAAAAGATGAAAGCTGAAATTTCTGATGCATAGCTGTTTCCATGGCAATGAGAGATTAATGTTGGCCTTGTTTGCAAATTGTTTTTCTTCGTTAGATTTATTAAGAAACTTATATTGGCACATCGCCAAATTGCCGTATATATACAATTGCTTTGACTGTAGTTTTAAGAAAAGAGAAAAATGCCTATTCAACGAAACAGTTCCATTGACGATGGAACAAGAAATTTCTTGTTTTAGGACTTTAGCTGGCTAGTCATCTCAGCATTTCTTCTCTGTTTGCACATGTTAAAATGCATTTAGGAAGTTGGTGAACATGATTCTTTTATCAAACTGTAAAAAATAAATTAATTATCATGATTTTTCTGAACAAGAAATTAAGCGAAGTTTCACCCTTTTTGTTAGCATTTGTCTTCCTTAAACAGACTGTTAAGTGAAGGATAACCTTTCATCAACCATGCTCAATTCGAAAACTGTTTAGAAAACACTGACTAGCCACTTATATGTTAAAACTATTGATCGTTTTAGACTATTTTGTTTTCATTTCTGTTCCCCCCAGTGGCTCAGCAATAAGTCTGAAGGCTTAAAACGCTAAAACCTGGTTTCGATACCCGTGATGGACACAACACAGATAAACCATTGTGTAGGTTTGCGCATAACAACAACATACAAACAAAGCTTTTCGTTTTTAGTTTTACATCCTCACATGTGTGTGGACGAGAGTTAAAATTATCGACAAACTGTAATTATAAAGTTAATTTAGAAATAAGTCGAGACAGGTACAATTGTCAAAAGTCTACATACCCCAGTGGAAATTTGTAATTTTAGAAATTTCTCAAAAACAAATAATTGAAAGAAAAAATTTTCAAGTTTCGTTTTTGTGGATTATGTAAAGAGTTACAAGAAATAGATGTCTATAATTATTTACTTTAGCAATTAACTAAAATAAAAAAACGCTAATTCAAAACTTTTCACACCTTGACAAGGAAACTTAACAGCTAGTTGAAGCATTTGTAGCAATAATAACCTCTTTTAAATTATTAAGATGTTTCTCAATGAGCTTATGACATGCTTATTTAGCGATTTGCGACCGTTCTTCAACGTAAACTGGTTCCAATTTATTCATATTCTGAGGACTTTTTTGTGTGCACAATCTTCTTCAACTCATACCACAGCTTTCATTTCAGAACCTTGATTTTACTCTTCTTTGGATTGTTGTCATGAGAACGTCCAGTTGAGCTATAAACCAAATTTTGTAGCGGAAGGTTTCAGATGATTGGTCAGAAGTTTTTGGTATTCCCCGGTGGGACAGCAGTAAGTCTACGGATTCACAATGATACAATCGGGGATTCGATTCCCCTCGGTGGAAACAGCAGATAGCCTGACGTGGTTTTGTTAAACAAAAACACAACCAGTTTTTGGTATACTAGAGAACCAATTTTCCCATGTATGGAATTAAATATTCCAAACCACTAGATGGCAGTAGATATGATGTTCTTTTCTTTGTACGCCTCACCAGACTTTTCTAAACGTAACAACTATTAGTGTGACCAAATAGCCCGATTTCTGTTTCATCACTCCACAAAACTTTAGACCAGAACTTATATCCGTCATTCAAATGCTGTCTTGCAAACTTTAAGCAAATGTTCTTTACGAAGAGTGGCTTTTTCCTTAACCAGCGACCATTGAGACCTTCACCATACTTCAGTCCCAAGTTGCAACCAATTCACTTTGAATATCTTTGGGCAATCAATTTCGGATTGTTCTCAACTTTCCTCATAATTCGTATACTTGTTCTTGCTGAAGAACCTTCTTCCTTCAAGACCAATGTGACAGAATTGTCTTGTACTTTTTGATAATAGAAACAATAATTGAACTGAGACACTCAAATGCTTGGAAATCTTCTGATTTCCTTCTCCTGCTTTATGAAAGTTAATAACTTTCTGCCAAAGGTCTTCAGAAAGCTCTTTGCTTTTTCCACATTGGCTTATTGGTAATGACAGCGATCCTCCTATGCTTAACCTTTCTATACACTCTAATAATGCTCACCTACAGTCCAGAATTTTCTAGCCTCCTCTAGAATTAGGTTCTGCGTTATCATATTGAATTTCTAGCAACGTGTAGATAATACTATCATAGCGTCATTGAGTATGAATATTTTTGAATTAGCCTTTTTTGGAGTCCTGCGAATAAATTGCTGAAATAAATAATTGTAGAAATCTATTTCTGATAAAGTTTTACCTCATCCACGAAAAAAACAAAAAAACATTCTGCTAAATAACTTTTTTCTATAGTTATTTATTTTCGAGTGATTTTTGGAAATTACAAATTTTCATTAGGGCATTAGTTAAACTTTTGGCAACGACTGTGTTTGTCCCTTTTATTTTTCTCCATGTTTCAAACCACAATAAGTAAAGCTTAAATTCTCTTCTGTAACAAGAAATAAAGAAGTTTGTATACTTTTACAAAAGAAAACATTTTATTGTGTTAAACTAAACACAAGTAAAAATATCAAAAAATGAGGCAATATTTCAAACTGTATAACTTTAATAATAAGTCGCCTGTTAAATTGCTTATTTGGAGGGAAGAAACATTAGGTTCAGTCCAATTTTGGATTTTGAGCTCATAAATACAAAATATCTAGCGGAAATAATATTTTAAGCTTGTTTTTTTTTCTTATTTTCACCGAAACTGTGTATTTGGATTAGGTGTGAGAAGATGTAAATCACATTAGGAACACATTACACCTAATAACGAAGATAATGGGTTCAATTAAACACACTCAGCTTGAATATATCTTGACAAAAATAAAAACTATTATGTTCCGTAAGGAAGACAGAAAGCTACACAAAGACTACCTTCAAGTAACGGCCCCTAATTTTGAACTGATAGACTAGATGGAAGGCAGCTATTCAACAGTAGGGGCCGTTATTTGAAGCTACACAAAGACTACCTTCAAATAACGGCCCCTAATTTTGAAATGATAGACTAGAGGGAAGGCAGCTATTCAACAGTAGGGGCCGTTATTTGAAGCTACACAAAGACTACCTTCAAATAACGACCCCTAATTTTGAACTGATAGACTAGAGGGAAGGCAGCTATTCAACAGTAACCTTCACCAGTTCTTGAGCTACTCTTGTCTGCTCGAGTAGTAGGATTTTACTATTATTATTATAACACATTCACAGCTTCAAAATACAGAAGTCGCTTTTGCGGCAACAAGATACGAGCTATGTACCGTCGGATTCACAGTCTGACCACAGCAACTACCTGGCCAAGTAGGTATATGTATCAAAGATGTAACATTGGAATTAATTTATGGTTAAATTATGCTGTCTTATTGGATCGGTTTATCCTCACAGGATGATCTTCATTGTTTTATCAGTCCATACAAACTGTCAATGTTTTATGTTTGTAATTTTTCTCAAATTACAAAGGTTATCAAAATGGAAAATTCTTAATTCGTTTCAACTGAATCTTTTTTTTTCTTTTTTTCATGCTGGGCGAAATAAATTAATACCTGCCACATTCAAGAGTTATTGAAATAGAAAATAACCTATAAACTTCGACGTATTAGAACCAAAATTAGGAACTAAACATTCCTACTGCTTTAGGAAATTTTTATTAACTCTAAAAATAAAGTTCATAATCTTTTTGTTCCCTAATGCTCTAATTTAACAGAATTCTAAGGTGAGTCAGTTCTTTTACAAATATTACTTTAATGTTCATATATTTTTTAAACAGCTAAACAAAATCATATATCTAAAGGGATTTCTTAATGCAACTTGTTTCTGTAGTTTATAATGTTTCAATATTTCGTTTTAAACGTTAAGGTTATAAATTGTTTTTCTATTACACAAAAATTTTTCCATTGGAAAAATATATTGTTATTCAGTGTTTTAAGTCGTTATGCAGATGTTTTGTTTCTTTATAAGTATCGGAAAGAAGGCAAAGAAACATTTTATGTACTGTTCTTGAATAATTGTCTGAAGTAAGAGTAATCACCTTTCTTCATCAAGTTTTATCAGCAGTTGTCCATTCAGCGTTCTTCCTCCTGAGACTCTTATCTCTACGTGCTGTAGCTATACAGATGATATCAGAAACGGCATTCCTTACTCGTTATCTTTTTTTCTTCTTTTTTATCAAAAAGACAAGCCGCTGCAGGAAATCCAATCAGCTAGCAGATATGGTTATCTCTTAATCATTTTAAAACCCTTTTGTAGGTAACGAAGCTATTGCAACACAAATTTCTGGTTCTGAAAATCTCTGCTAAGAAACCATGGTAACGCGCTTTGAAATAAACAAGTTGCTACAGGAGTCCAGAAAAAAAAAAAAGAGCTAGTATGAATAGATCGCTCATAACATTTTTTTTCTCTTCTTAGCAAAACAGTAGTTAATTAAGGCATGTGAGTTCTGGTAAAGATTCTGCTTCTTTACTAAAAAATATAATTTCACTTTTGCATTGACTGTGACTTGTGCATCGCCCTAATTAATGTTTGCTTATTTAATGCCGCCACTAGCTCAGAGGTAAGTCTGGCGGCTTATAAGGCTAAAAACCGGGTTTCAATACCCGTGATTGGTATAGCATAGATAGCCCATTGGGTAGCTTTGTACTTAACAACAACAAAAAAAGATTATTAAATGCTATTAGTTTCACATTTTTGCAAATCAAATATATATATATATTGACTGGTACAATAATAAAAGAAAATTTAGTTCAAATCATGTGAGGTCTAGTAAATATGAAAGCGATTTTGTTTAGACTTCACATGAATGGAAGAGAAAGAAAATTGTTTTAGAGGTTTTGGTTAAACTCCTTTTTGTGATATTCTGACTAAAGAACACACGTAGTCAGATTATCACTAATAAAAGTGCGCTCAAAATTTGATTGGTGAAAGATCTATGTCTATGTGAAGAAAAATATGTCTTTAAGAAATAACAGATCTTTGTGGTAGAAAAGAACAACATTTTATTAAACAAAAACTTTAGTGGGACTAAATTAAACCTAATAACAAAGTGGTACTAAATTTAACCTAATAACAAAGTGGGACTAAATTAAACATAATAACAAAGTGGTACTAAATTGAACCTAATAACAAAATGGGACTAAATTTAACCTAATAAAAAAGTGGGACTAAATTACACCTAATAACAAAGTGGGGCTAAATTTAACCTAATAACTAAGTGGGGCTAAATTGAACCTAATAACAAAGTGGTACTAAATTGAACCTAATAACAAAATGGGACTAAATTTAACCTAATAACAAAGTGGTACTAAATTGAACCTAATAACAAAATGGGACTAAATTTAACCTAATAACAAAGTGGGACTAAATTACGCCTAATAACAAAGTGGGGCTAAATTAAACTTAATAAAAAAGTGAGGCTAAATTGAAACTAATGACAAAGTGGATTTAAAGCTGAACTGACACTGAGTAACCCAGAACGAAAACCTAAGAGTGCGCTGAATAGCTAGTCAGAGAAAAACGTAGATCAAATACACATCTTTAGTTTATTCTTTGAACTCAAAAGAAAATATCACTGAAAATAAAGAAACTAAAACCTAAAAAGCTGTAGATTCTTTAGAATTGAACTGATTGTAATCAGGATTCTTGAACGTAGATTACCTACTCACCTACGTGTGACAATGACAAGATATCTTTATACTAAGAAGGTACTGGTAGTAGCAGCCTGGAACGGCACCTGTTCTATGGGTCACCCTCCTAGAGCCATATTTCACAACTTCACGGCAAATTCCTGTTCACACAACAGGAACAGGAATAAAAAAAATGTAATTTATGCATCTTTTTAACTTTGGTATTTACAGAAAGGTGTGTTGAAATAGATATATTAAGTAAGTTATATAATCGAGAATAGCTTATTCAATTCTGATCATAACTCTAGTTATTTCTTTGTTTAATTTCGCGCAAACCTACTCGAGGTTTATCTGCGCTAGTCGTTCTTAATCATGAGGTGATAGACTAGAGGAAGCCCCCAGTGGCACAGCGGTATGTCTGGGGACTTACAAAGCTGGAATCCGGGTTTCGATACCCGTGG
>NW_013666065.1:74503-84317 GCF_000517525.1 Limulus polyphemus | reverse complement strand
AAATAGCCCATTGTATAGCTTTGTGCTTAATTACAAACAAACAGACTAGAGAAAGGCAGATACTCAACACCACCCATCAACAGTTCTTGTCAGACCGAATAGTGAGATTTTACCGTTACTCTTATAACACACACTCGGCTTCAAAGTGCGGAGCGCAGTTTTTTGTTTTCTCTTTCTGGCAGTATCGGTTCGGAACCTCAGATCCACAGGTCAGCACACTAACCACTTGTCGCGCTTGAGAAATGATTAACATGATCGCCATTTTCTTTTCCTGTTGGTTCGTCGGATCGTACGGCCTAAAAGATTAGCCTTTTCTTGGTCGCTGTGTCGATGCACTCACATTTAGGAGGTAAACTGTCAGAGATATATTTTTCGTTTTGCATAGCTCGACTACAGCGTTGAAAAAGTGTCGAAGCTACATTAGTACTGAATGTTTTCTCACATATATTCTTAGTTTTGTTACTTTTTCGTTGTGATAAGTGGCATAAAACACGTCAATCTGATATACTGCAGTTCTCAAAATAGTTCGAGGTATGTTCCTTAAAAGCATCATAAATTTCAAAGCGTAGTCTAAGAAACTTCATAAGTATTAAATCATAAACTAAGAAACTAGTCGAAATTCATTTTAAGTTATATGTAATTGTGTAAAGATGATAAATTATCATTTTACCGTGTCTTATTCTTCTGGATTAGAATTAGCATTTATCAAATAGTTGGACTTGACTTGGTACTTGATGTTTCTCGTGTGATTTTCTTTTCTTTTTTTATTAAAGACAGAAGAATAAAGAAAGAAATACATTTGCAACTGGTAAGTTGAAATTAGTGCATAAAGAAAAGCAATTGTTAAGCTCAGTTCAAATCAAAACATTTATCTGGAGGACGTTCTGGAGACCATGGCTGAATAGGGGGGCCAAGAAGAAGATGATGGTTGATTCTACTTCAGTTACAGGCTGAGTCCAAGATAGCAATCAGGCTTCAACCAATGAAATTTATCAAGTTGAGAAATGTTTGTGGAGTGTCTAATATAAGGATGATCTAATAGAAGAGACATTTAAAAGGATACTATGCAATTAAGCAGTCTAATATTACGTTAGACCTAAGACTGGGTACAGAAGGAAAGTAAAATGCCTGAATGTTTGAAAGAAATGAAAATCAGTTGTCTCCTGCTTCAAAACTCACTTCTTAATATTTATTAATATGGCCAAGATTATACTGTTATTTTTTGAGAGAAGTATAACTTAATTTCATGGTTATGGTGCGGCAACTGTGTGATGTTCTCCAACTCCATTCAATTTAATTGGTATTATTTAAAATAAGTGGTGGCAGCGTGGCTCAGTGTCTTTGCGCTTTGGACTCGTAGTCAGATGATTGCGTCATGCTGTTGTGACCTGGAGCCAGCACTTTACCCTAATTTTTCCAGTCTACCCAGCTGTATGATGGATACTAGATGTTAGATGGGGATTAACCTGCAACGGACTGCCATCTTGTCCATGGCTGGTGTGTCATCATTCTTATCCGCTTATGTCAATTAAACCTGATTTCAGCACCAGATTCTACGTGCTATTTCGGCATGAGAGAGATTTAACCTTGAACTAAATAAATAACTGTTAGTGGAATGTGGAAGACGATCACTTAATGCAAAAAGAGACGGTGTGTTATTCCTCAAGATATTTACTTTTCCACATAAATTCAACCATCAGAAATGATACAAAATCAGTTTGATTTCATTTGAATGATCCACGACTATGACATGGAACCAAAAGTGATATTTCACAGTTACATCCTGTTTGTTTGTTTTTGTTGAATTTTGCGCAAAGCTACTCGAGGGCTATCTGCGCTAGCCGTCTCTAATTTTGAAGTGATAGACTAGAGAGAAGGCAACTAGTCAACAACAACCGCCAACTCTTGGGCTATTCTTTACCAACGAATAGAGGATTTCAACATCACACTATGATACCACAACGGTGGAAATGTCGAGCATGTTCCGTAGTTGAATTTGAACTCACTACCCACAGCTTCCAAGTTGAGTACCTTAACCATCAGACCATGCTAGACCAATTATATTCCGTGTTCATGATAAATTCCCTCAGCTTTTACAGGATCATCTCAGTGCCTACATCTTGGTTCTTTTTTTTATGTCTTGATTATAACACATGACATAGAACAATCATGCCTGTCTATTACAGTACATTTGTTCCTTTGTTTACCAATGCTATGAAGTACAAACGATATCCCCGTCTTGGAAATTCTAAATCCTCGATGTAAACACATCTTTATGATCTAAGTGTATGAATATTTTGCGAAGGAAAGGGATGTTACAGACCTTTCCCAAAAGCGAACAATCTTTGGTGGCATCACACTATCTACAAAATGTCAAACTATATCAAAATATAGTTCTGATACATTCCGTTCCACCCCGCCTTTATATCGATTGTGATTATTACGTGACTTGTTGATTTGCATATTGAAAATCATTTTAATATAACGTACCAAGTCCTTTAATATAATAAAGTTAATAAAGGTTAAAAGAATAAAAATCTCAATACATTGTTATTTACGTGACTGTCATTTATTGTACTTAAAGCTAAGTCGGTGTAACGGTAAGCTTGAAGGTTTACAATGATAAATGCAGGGTTTGATGCCAGCGGTGGGCACAGCACAGATACCATTGAGCTTAAAAACGAACAAAACAATTTTAATTTATCCATGGAGAATCAGTTAAGTAAGTTCAATTTATATTGTATGGATTTGAGTGGAATCATTTGAGATCTACTAAAACATATACATGCACGAGATAAGAGCTGTACGCTAAATATGATTTTCCTTTTTCTATTTAGCTCAACGATTTCTGACGTTTTGCATACGACTAAAACGTTTTAGTTCCAATACATACAACCGTGTACAAAATATTTTTATTATTGTTGGCTATAGAGCATTTTCTAGCAAGAACATTGCTGTTGAGAATGGTTATTTCAACCAGTCATCTATAAAAAAAATCAATTACGATATCTACCATAGGGCAGAAGAAAACAATATAGACATTTAAAATTTTCGTTGTTCATTTATTGGAGATGAATTCAATTTTGAATCCCCTATCAGAAAATAGCAGTCACCACTCATGTATTAGAAAATTTCATAACCTTTACGTAATTATGTATATCTGTATTCTAAGCTCTCCTTGGGGAATAAAGCAGAGATCTTGCATTGCTAAACAATGAGACTCAACAGGCAACTGGTTTTAAATATTGATTTCTATTGCTTATCTATTACTAAAGAATATTACCATTTAGTTGATGAATATCTGTTTCCGTTTGGAGATAACTAAACTCAACAAACAGGTCTTTAAAGAATTCCGAACACAAAAACGACGAGAAAATCTCAATATACACTGGAAGATTTGTTTTTAATTAAGCACAAAGCTACACAATGGGCTATCTGTGCTCTTCCTGCCACGGGTATCGAAACCCGGATTCTAGCGTTGTAAGTCCGCAGACATACCGCTGTGCCACTGGGGGGCTACGCTGGAAGAAGAATATTTTTTCTCCCGTTTATTCATTTTCGTATAGAAACAGCATGACAATGCCGATTCGTTAAGAGTATAAGAATTTAATAGTGAAAAAAAATTATTTAGCCTGATGGCAAACAAAATAAGCACTCATGCAAAAAGTGCATTTCATTTTAAACAAACGTTTGACTATACATCTGACAAGATTCTCAATTACTGAATTATGTGTGTGTGGATCTAATATTTGCAATTTCAAATATTAAAAATTAGATTTATCTGTTTTTGATCAATTCTGATAAAACCATTTACATTTTCTTGAATATTATCTTTATAGCACACTTAATGGTTTGTTCCAGTTTGTTTCAGTTTGACTTGAAAACCATAATATTTATAATAAAAAAATAGGGTTATTATAATATACATAAAAGAAGGAAAATTCATATTTGGGTGTGAAAGATTTGTTTGGTTGTGGTATTTTGTATTTGAATCACAAAGTTTAAAGCATGTAAAGGCAGTGCTGAATATTTAAATTGATTTGAATCACAAAGTTTAAAGCATGTAAAGGCAGTGCTGAATATTTAAATTGATTTAAACAGTTAATTGAACGACCTAGACTATTCACTTATGAGGTAGGTACGTAGAGTTCTGAACCTAAGTGGATTAAGCCTATCCCGCAACACGATATACCCATCAAACATCTATAGTACAAAAGACACTTTGAGGTGAATGGACTGATCAGAAATGAGAAACTGACAGATTTATCTAGTAAGACATATCAGTTCTAACGACACTTTCAAAACCTGGGTATTGGGGACTTTTTAAAAGTCAACATCATGATGTTACCGATACTCTAAGTATGTATAAAAAATGAAAAAATTCATACACTAAATCTTAACACATAGACTCTGTTGTCTGAGATGGAGCTCTGAGGGATGACAGTTCCATTCCCAAATATCTTTCCTTTTGCAGTGCATAGTACTATCTATACCCACTCTTTTCTTACGTATAAGGTGATGTCGTCCGTACTTACCTGTTCCTAATTTCATTTTTGCATACTTTAACGAAGTTTTAAAAGCTCCCCACGCACATACCTTACTCTTTTATAAATTACATCATATCAATTTGATGTCAGAACCCACAGTGATTGGGTATGAAATTATAAAACGTTTGCAGAAAAAAAAATTAATAGTCCGCGCAGATCTAGTGTGACGCTTTGGTATTTGTGTTCTGAAGAGTTTATGTAATAATACTTATTTATAAATTAAATTACGCGAAGGTCGTTTGTTTAACATTTTTTGCGTAAACCTTGGCAAAAAGCTATTTGTCCATAATTTTGAACTGAAAGATAAAAAGTAACGAACAAATTTTTTGCGGCAACTGGCAGCGAACTTCGAATCCTCAGATTCATTGTCCGGGCATGCTAACTTCAAGGACACTCGGTACACCATGCAAAAAGCGTCTCTTTTAATACTTTTCTTCTTGATAATGCTCAAGCCCCAAAATCATTTAATGTTTGTATATAAACATATATTCAAATACTGTGCCGGTTTACAATTAGTTTAAACGAAAAAAATTATTGAATCTTGTGAAATAATTCTTGCAATGCATATTGACCCAGTCATCGAACATGCTCGCCCTTTCAATAGTGGGGACGTTATACAGTGACGATCAATCCCACGTTTCGTTAGTAAAAGAGTAGTCCAAAAGTTGGCGGTGGGTGGTGTTTACTATCTACCTTCCCTATTACTGCTAAATTAGAGACAGCTGGAGTACATAGCCCTCGAGTAGCTTTGCGCGAAATTCAAAACAAACCAAACAAACAATTAGTGTTAAATTTTAAAGAAATACAGTAAGTGAACTGATGATTTCGGTGGTCGGGGCCCAGGTGTGTTAGTCACTGAGGGAATTGCTGCATTTATCCTCAACTACACCACTGCTCGGAATTGAAAACTAAGTTGAACATGATGGAATCCTCAATAGCCACGGTAAGTGAAACACTTTTAGGCAGAATTAGAGTCAATTAATATATGAGGCTTTTTTTTCTCTTTTTATTAGCAATACTTTTGTGTGCCAGCAATACCAAGCGTGGGACGCGCGCATACCCGATTCGATTTTATTACTCATCAGGATCCCTACCAGCCTATCCTCAAATTGAACTTCTTTTAAGCAGGATTAGAGTAAATTAATCTTTGAGACTTTGGGCATGTTCAAATACGCCAATTGAAAGGGTTTGGCGTCCTGAGTCCAAAACTGTAATTATATTTCAAATCGGTCAAGAGATGACGGAGGTATGAGCTAAAAGTTTGTACTTGAAAAAAAAAAATATTCAGAGCCAATTAACTACAAATAGAGTTATTAGCTCTGTATAAGAAAGATGAGCACATACCAATATAGTGACGTCTCTGAGCAAGTACGAGCTGTTGGCTAAGGACAATAAGTTTAGTATCTCGTTCACAGCAAATTTCAGAACGCATCGCAATGTAGCCACCACCGGTAATTCTCATGGTCGAAAGAATATGTCGCAGCTTTTTCTGAGGAAGGATATTCACAGGTTTTTTATATAATTGGAATCTAAATCTTCACAAAGTGAACAAAATATCAAATGTGAACTCTAGTTGCCATCAGAAGAGTTATTACACCAATTATGCGAGATGAAATCCCTACATGGCAGCGTTTCGACAAACCATTAAGAAAAAATACATGTTCGTGTTATTTTCCTATCCAACATGCCTGTGAAGTCACCTGACTGCGTATCTATAGATTTCAGTACTTTTTGTTTCTTTAGAGTGGGGGCTAAGAGTGGCCTAGGGGTTGGTATGCCCAGATTGTAAATTCGAAGATTCGTGGTTGGTGTCCTGTTGCCTCACAATTTCTTGGAGCTCGTGAATGCACTATAAGAATGGCTGTCAGATCCCACTATTCCGTTGGATAAGAGAAGTCCAAAAGTTGACGAAGAGTGCTGTTGATTGGCTGCCTTCCTTCTAGTCTATTAGTTCAAACTTAGGGACGGGTATGTAGTTTTTGTAAATACAAATAAAGCTGGAAGTGGTTTTGAAAGCCGACATTCACTTACAATGAAGGATCTGTATATAGTTGTTTTCGTATATGAGGTCTAAGATATACATTCACATTCCTTCTCAGAAAGTAATCACAGTAAAAACTGTGGTGTCGGGAAACGTTGGATAATGTTGTCCATAAGGCTGAGTGCCATCTGTGATGGAAGAAGTCGTTCCAAAGGTAGAAAAGGAGCTGAAACACGATTCTTTAAAAGTACGACTGACCGTCTGTAGAAGTCTTCTCACAAGAGTTTGGTTTGAATTTAACAGAAGTTAAAAATGATTTATTACAAATAAATAAGCGGGTAATTTCTTTCCGTAGGATAACTGATACACAGTAAATGACGCAAAATATGCCGTTTCTTCTATTTCATTATCTGTAGGTCAGGAAAACGGTCACTAATGTGTATCCAGTTTCTTACTTTCGACTCACAACATATTTTTTATCCAGTTCTTATTATACATAGGTCGTATAACCTGTCACTAATATAAGACAACTCCTTAAATTATTGTTGTCATGTTTTCTTATTTTTTGCCATATGTATCAGAAACTATTGTTAATACGAGACAAGTCTTTTACCTTCAACTCACTTTGTCATGTTTTTATATATTCTGTTATTTACAGGAAAAAGACTGAAGCAAATATGCATCAATTGCTTTATATTTTAATCAAATATACCACAATCTTCGAGTGAAATACAGATTCAGCAAGATATTTTACACCTGTATGCATGCACAACAAACTAGCATATCTCTGTGATAAGTTTTATAAATGTATAGAACTTTTGATACGTTTATCGTTCAGTAAACGCCTGTGTTATCCTAACATAGATAAATTTTACATATGACTGAGTTTTACAGATTACTTTTATATAAACACGATTGGAGCGTCATAGGTACGTTTTACATAAACATAACTAACTTTTACGGATACGTTTTACATAAACATGACTGGAGTTTCACAGATAAGTTTAAGTAAACATGACTGGGGTGTCACAGGTACGTTTTACATAAACTTGGCTTTGGGTATCACAGGTAAGCTTTACATAAATATAAAGTTTTACGTATAAGTTTTACATAAACACTACTGAAGTGTCACAGACAAGTTTTACATAAACGTAATTATAGTTTCAGAGATAAATTTTACATAATTTGACTAGAATTTCACAGGTAACTTTTGCATAAACGGGACTATAGTTTCACAGATAAATTTTACATAAACATAACTGGAGTTTCATAGCTTAACCAGCAGTATTCAAAAGGAAGATACCAGTGTAAGAAACAAAAGCATAAAACAGCATCATCTATACAAGAATATGAAAGAAATATAGAGGAAGAAGAGAAAACAAAGCTAATAAAGTGTTTCCAGTCTTTTTATTCTTAGTTTGATTTTATGGCTTGAACTGAATGTGTTATTTAAATTTTAATAGCTAGAAATTCGTAGCTTCTAAATTAAATACCAATTCTTTTAAGCATTTCCAATGTCGTTATTCATTATTCATTTATGATAAAATCTCTCTGATCTAACAAATAATGATTTGATATAAAGTAAAATAAATAATTATATCACTTAGTCTGTGATATGTAATGCTATTCTCCGTTTACTTGGCGCTCTTTTTAAACTGTGGGTTTCAGTTTTCTTAAATTCTATATCAATCTCTTAATTTATGTTTATTAGGAATTTTATTATAACATTTTTTTTTATTTTCTACATCCGTTGGACACACCTCACTAGCTCCTTCTTCTTAATAAAAACCCGAAGAGTAAATGTTAAAATATTTCGAACGTTTCGTGTGCAGCCAAAAAATCGAGACAAAAATTGTACACTAATACATATCTACCAACTCAGTTCACAAAATAAAAGTTATTCAGTTCAAAAGACACGAAGAAATGAGTACTAAAGCTACCGATCCAGGATTTAACTATCGACTTGGGCTTTGACCACTTCAACTACCCACAAGAGAGCGATAATTGTCGCTTGAGTACCAATACAAAGAACTGAGTTCACATTGTAATGATTGTGACTTTTGTTTGGAAGTAACTACTTAAACATCACGTTTTGTTAACTCTAAGACACAAATTAATCACGTTTTACTGGTAACGTGAGGTATCTTTAACTTCGTTATTTTTCTTATTGCTAAGTTTAAATTTAAATATAAGATTTAATATCACTCAGTGACATTTTAATTTATATATGAAAGATGTAACCCACTTGAAATTGAAGATGCGAGTGAAAGATGAATTTGTGGTTAATAAAAGATAGAGCTGTCAGTTATAGAAGATTAAACAAATGAAAATTGATTAATTTTTTCTTTGGCAGCAAGGATAGGAAATTGTCTTTTCTCGTAGTTTTTGCAAGATGGAATAATTTTCAAGTAGAAAACGACAGTGAAATAAAGAGATAAAAAGTTTCATTACACTATAATTCTTATTCTGGAAATAAAAACGATAATATTAAATAAACTGTTGGAAACCAGAAATTGAAACATTAAAAACAAAATGAAATAGGCTGTTGAAAACATATAATTCTGTTCTACTTTTCAAGAAGTTAATATAAACCATGCGTAAAGAAACTCTTTTTATTAACGTCGATTTTCACAGAGTTGTTACGTTTAAAGCGCTAAGAATAAGTTCAAGAAGCATATAAATATTAAAGTTTATTTATGGACTTCGAGCTAAGGTGTATTTTAATGAGTCTAGAAAGCTAAAATTCATATACATGTGCATATTGTTTTAAAGTGAGAAACATAGAAGTAAATGAGTGAATATGTAAGACGTCAAGTTGCTTAAAATAAACTCATTAAAGCAATAAGCCTAATAACTATTGTATTTACTTTATTGAGTATCACACGCGAACTATTTTATCAATAAAATATATTTGTATTTGCATAACATATATTAGCCAGAATTTCACAATCACAAGAGAAATAATAATAAGAGAAAACGGTTAACAAAACACAAAATAGTTTTATTTACAGAAGGTTCGAACGTTTCGGAATTCATTTATTCCATCTTTAGCGATACCTGAATATAATGTTACAATGATAATTATTTACTAACTAGTCTTGCCCGACTCGTCAAAAAATGACGGGTTGGAGTTTCGTGAAAAAAAAACAAAAACGAGACTCCATCTTTCCTTCAGCAAGATTTATTCACCAAACTTCCCCCTTCATCATGTATGCCCCCCAGTGGCATAGCGATATGTCTGCGGACTTACAACGCTAGAAACTGGGTTTCGATACCAGTGGTGGGC
>NW_013666065.1:73397-74482 GCF_000517525.1 Limulus polyphemus | reverse complement strand
AGTTACGTAGAAAAAAACAAAAACGAGACTCCATCTTCCTTCAGCAAGATTTATCACCAAACTTCCCCCTTCATCATGTATGCCCCCCAGTGGCATAGCGATATGTCTGCGGACTTACAACGCTAGAAACTGGGTTTCGATACCAGTGGTGGGCAGAGCACAGATAGCCCATTGTGTAGCTTTGTACATAAATTCAAAACAATCATCATGCATATATATATATATGTATAAACAATCACCAATTGAAAAAATAAAACAATTTTCAAGTTCACTCTCACAAAATCAATAAGAATGGTGCAAACTTAAATTAAAAATGACTCACTGGCTTTTATATTTATTAGATTTTAATGAACGGATAAAGAGTAGTATCTCGTCAAAGTTCATGACTTTTGTATAAATTTATGAAAATCATATCAAACTTTACTTCTTTTTTTTTACTTTTCAGTTTGGTTAGGTTTGTTTTGAATTTTGCGCAAAGCTACATGAGGGCCATCTGCGCTAGCCGTCCCTAATTTAGCAGTGTAAGACTAGAGGGAAAGCAGGTAGTCATCATCACCCACCGCCTACTCTTGGGCTACTATTTTACCAACGAATAGTGAGTTTGACCGCACATTATAACGCCTCCACGGCTGAAAGGGCTAGCATGTTTGGTGTGATGGGGATTCGAACCCGCGACCCACAGATTGCGAGTTGAGCGCCCTAACCACCTGGCCATGCCAGGCCGCGACACATACGAACGGGGCATTACCAAAAGACAACTGGCTTTCATATGTATTAAACACTATATTATCACCAGTCGTTAATTTACTTAGATATTCATTAAAGAATATCTTACGAATGTATCATGATTTACAAGTTGCATGAGACCGTTGTAACCATTCTTAACAAATAGCTGAGTTTTAAGTGTGTAAATTTAGACTATAAATGTAACGTTATTTTCAGGTTTCGCTCAAGATAGAAGAAGTATATTCCGAACCGTTCGAACCTTCTGTAAATAAAAATGGCTCCCCAGTGGCACAGCGGTATGTCTGTGGACTTACAACGCTAGAAACCGGGTTTCGATACCCGTGGTGGGCAAAGCACAG
>NW_013666065.1:49133-72454 GCF_000517525.1 Limulus polyphemus | reverse complement strand
CAAACAAACAAACAAACAAAAAAAATAGTTTTGTGTTTTGTCAACCATCTTCATCCTTATTATCAGACTTCTCTTTTCCGACAATGAATCCAGTATCAGACAAACAGTTTATTACAATAGTAGAGGAGGTTTAGCTTAGGTAACAACTTATTAACATACAATTATTTTTAAAAACAACGACTTGATTATATTATTCTTCACTGAATTGAAATGTGAACGAAAACTAACATAGGAAAACAAATAAAATGAATATTTAGTGATCATATTAATGCAGACGTAGGTCGTCAGGCACTGGTCTAGTTTTAAAGTATTTAAAACCTTTATGTTAATATTTATACTATAATAAATGTGAAAAACATTAACATTTTGGAAGCATATCATAATAATGATAATAAAATATGTTGCTCAGCTCAATAATACTCAGTTTTGTTTTTGACAGACTTCGTTCGCCGTCTCCAAAGATGTTAATAATCTCTTATACGTAGAGTTGGTTAATTCTTAGATGACAATCTATCAGAAAAATAGCTTAATAAAAATATTTTTCTGGCTTCTTTACCAAAGAAA
The DNA here is from genome assembly GCF_000517525.1 of Limulus polyphemus. Taxonomy (NCBI): domain Eukaryota; kingdom Metazoa; phylum Arthropoda; class Merostomata; order Xiphosura; family Limulidae; genus Limulus; species Limulus polyphemus. Next base: position 71,890 of record NW_013666065.1, on the reverse strand, counting down.
AAACTCAAATGATTTTTTAAAAATTTTAATGGACTTATGTCACTTCTTCTGTTTTAATACAGCATTGTTTTGAACCTCTTACAAAATTAAGGGTTTTTTTGGGGACATTACTGTCAGCTTTTACTGTCAATGAGATCCTAGGGATTTGGTAGGATAATCTTGATAGACAAATCTGCCAAGTAAGTAAAGTTACACACAGCAGTTTCGTTGTAGCTACCTGTTTGTTCGGAATTCTTTTTGGTGTCTGCCACTTACTTGAAAATTGGCTTGGATATCTTAACAGGTCTTTCATCTTCTAGGTTGTCAGCGGTAACGTCATTCATGTAAGACTTTCTCTCTTGTGTCGCTCACGTGATTGATTGCAGCACGAGGATTCCATCACGAACAGAAACTGTCTGGAACGGCACGTGTCCTTATCTCCACCAAGCACGCGCCGAAACAGGTCATCTTAGAAAACCGCTTGGCGACCATTTCATTGGGGTTAAAACATCCATTATTTTGTTATCAGTTTCCTAGTTAGTGTGTGCTATAAGACATCCGAGATAGTCATCTTGAAGCGGTGAACTATGGGTGATTAAAGTGGCAGAATCAAGATAAATAAGAAACATGAAGCCCATTGTCTCATGGGTTTATCCAGAAGACACAATTGCATAGAAACATAGTTGTTCTATTCATTTGTTATATCATAAAAAAAATGTATACCGGAAATTAAGTCCAGGAGAGGCTACTATAAGATATATACGAGTGTTTTACTTGTTTCCATAAGCCGCATGCAGAAAAGCAGTTACAAAACAAAACATGAAGTTTTAGCATGTGTTATCTATCTAAACAATTCAAATACTTAGTTTTATTCCACAAATCAATCAGTTTTTTTTTTAATACAATAGTCATGTTGCTATGACTGTTTCTAACTCTCTTCATATAAGCTCATCAATCACGAGTCTCGAGAGGCTAGCCAGCACAATACTGGGAGCCGGAGGAGTCTACACGAAATATATCTCGTGAAAACTTGCAAAGGGAATAATTCATCAACTGGTTAAGAACCAAATCTATGAAATGAAATAAGGCAACTACTTTAAATGATTACATTAAGGTATATAATTATAACTGAAATGAATTTCCAAATCAATAAAGATTACGACTTCAATACACACATTCAAGTAAGAACAAAAGAGAAATATCTTAATAGAGTTTCAAAGACAAAACTTTATATTATTGTTAATTTATTAACGTATATCATCTTATCATCGATCTGAAGAATTCGTTTTGGGCAGCAAGAACTGAGTTAACTATAAATGAAATAAGTGACTATTAAAACCAAACATCAGTTTTGTCTAAAGCAGGTAGAAATTTGATGACCCCTAATTAAGAAGAACAAAAACCACAGGTTCGTCAGGATGATTAATAAAACGTTAAATATTCCTAAAACTCGCTCTAAGTTTCATTTTTTTCTCACATTTGGAAAGTCGACAACTATTAAAAAGAATTCAAACTTGTAAACAAAATTTAAATTATTTGTCACGTTTAAAAATACTTAAAAGAACCGTTGGTAGGTACAGTAAGTTCTGTCATATCATATATTAGACTTTATACGAAAATTATTTACCAAGAAAAATTAAAAAATTAGTAAAATTTGAAGGATGAGTAATTTTAGAATCTGCTTGAAGAAGGTAAACTATGTTATTAAATCTAAATGTTAAAAAAAAGTATTTTATCAGATTTCACATAAGGTTTTATCGGTTGTACAGACAACAACTTTTGTTTGTTTTGTTCACAACGTTTCACCAGGTTTATCTCAGGTATCATTAGATGAAATTCAAGAACTGATGCTAACAGAAGTTAATTTAAAATAAGAGAATCACATGAGTATCTATAATAATAATAAGATGCAAGACATGTGATTCAGCAATTCCAAACTTATTAAAGTATTTATCAATAAACTGTAATATATAAATAAAGCTTTAAGGGTTGAACTTAAGTATTGAAATTCGTTCTATATAGGAGAGAGAAGGGAGAAATAAGATTTAATAAATATAAATGAACTCTTTGTTATTTGTTAAGAATAATAATTTGTCCTCTGTACAACCGATTAAACCTTGCTTAAGTCTTAAAACACAGATTTATATCTAACATTTAGTTTTATGAAATGATAATGTTTAAATGTTGTATTTCATAGCATATACAGTCTTCCTGTTTTTCTGGGTCAGTGAGAGTAATCTCGTTTTTCTAAATTATTTGTTTGTTTGTTTGTAATTAAGCACAAAACTACACAATGGGCTATCTGTGCTCTGTGCACCACGGGTATCGAAAACGGATTCAAGCGTTGTAAGTCCGCAGACATCCCTTGTGCCATTGGGGAGCTTTTCTAAGTTAAAGAGCTGGCTGTTACCTTCGCTTTGGTCAGTTATTCGAAAATGGAGACTGCTATACTTAAATGACCAAGCCGTTTGGCTCACATAGCATAAAGTGTCGTTCATGTTAGATATTGCAATTCTTCGATTTATTATTTTTTTCTGGATTAATCACACTAAACTCGTATTTAAAAGTTTTAGTATATTTTAATGAACAATTAAATTTAGAATGTCGTTGAAGAATTTGTAATGTACTTTAACAAACGAGAATCCTGTAAAGAATTTCCTATAAACGTGTCTGCTGGTGGGACAGCGGTAAGTTTACGAACTTATAATACTAAACTCCGGGGTTCGATTCCCCGCGATGGGCACGGCAGATAGCCAAATATGGCTTTGTTCTAAAGAAGAACAGCCAACCAAGCAATCTATGTACTTTTTCCTGTTGTCTTCCCTTTTCTAAAGAGAATCTCTCTACTCATGAAATCCAATATCACTGAATACTTTCGCATTAACACTTATTATCAGTATTGTCGTTTCCCGCATAAATTTATTTCATAAAGGCATTTCAGTATTACCTCAGCCTATTTAAGAAAGAACTAATTCAACAATAAACGTGAAATAATTCATTGTACTTATAAAATATATCTATTAGTTACTCCGTTCGGAAAATATAAGTTTATGGCTGATTAGTTTGAACGTATAAGAAAATTCGGAGAATATGTGGATAACAGATTGAATTTGTTTGGAACGATCAGCAAGCTTAAACTGAATGAGATACTTGACATTTATTTCAATAATTGGAACTGTCACGGAACATCGGCCGTTTGAAAAGAAACTAGTTTACCAAATAGAAAACCTCAAACTTTTTTTTTTTAACTTTAATGGAATTGTGTCACCTCTACTCTTTTTATAAACATTGTATTGATCTTCTTACAAAACTAAGTTGTTGTTTTTGACATTACGATCAGGTTTTATTGTTAAAGTACATCCTAAGGATTTTGTAGAGTAATTTTGATAAACAAAAATATAACTTTAAAATCTGTATCTGTTATTTTCATTTGAAACTTAAGTTCTTGGGAGAAACCACAATACAAATCTCACTAATTATATTACATATTTTATTTAACTTTCCTATATACCCCGGTAGCTCAGTGGTAAGTGTGAATGCTTATAAGACCTAAAAATCAGGTTTATATATCCGTGGTGGACAAAAAATGAAATAGCTATATGTGTAGCTTTGTGCTTACCAACAAACAGACAAACTTTCTCATAGAGTACACGTCCATGTATTACCCATTCCTTCGTATAAGATAAACGTTCGCTCACCATTCCAGTCTAAAAACTTATAAAGGGGATATTTTATCAAACAAATCTAAATAAAAAAAATTAAACGTTCGCTCACTATTCCACTCTGAAATCTTATAAAGGAATATTTTATCAAACAAATCAGGAAAATAGCGTAAATGATTTCATTAAGGTATATGTAGTTATAAATGAAACGAATTTAATATGGCCCAAATTAGTAAAATGGCGTGATTTCAATATGCATTTAATTAAGAACAAATAAGCGATCATAAGGTAGCAAAGATATTTTGTTTTTTCGGCCTCGAGACGCGAATGTTGGATACTCAGTCTAACCGTTGAGATATGTCCGCACTGTGAGTACGTTATAAGAATGACGATGAAATCTCACTGTTTCATTAAAGTAACCTAAGAGATGGCGGTGAGTGATATTAAGTAGATACTTTCCTTCTAGTCTATCAATTTAAAATTAGAAACGACTAGAACAGATAGTATTGTGTAGCACTGCGCAAATATCCGAAACAAATCAAACCAACCCTACTTCTCCCCAGTGGCACAGCGGTATGTCTGCAGATTTACAATGTTAGAAACCGGGTTTCGATACCTGTGGTGGGCAGAGCACAGATATACCATTGTGTAGCTTTGTGCTTAACTTCAAACAAACAAACAAACCCTCCTATTTCAAATACCATTAGTGTCGTTTGTATGAAGTAATATTCACCCCTTTGGTGTTTCCTGTTGTACAACTGTCAAAGGAGTGATAGAATAAATGTCAGATTTTCTGAGCTCATTGTTCTATTAGTTAAGCCACGATTCTACAAAATACTGATGGTTCATGCTTGTTTATTTAGGTTCAGTTTTGTTTTGATTTTCATTCAGCAAAGTTCACTTATGTCTTGATATTTTAAGCCAAATGGCAAATGTGTAAAAATGTCTTAAGTTGCATCTTTTATTTTCTCTATTTAAGTTCAGTTTGCTTTAATTTCAAATCCAGGTTTTATGTAATTAATTTTTCGTTCGATCTTACTGTTGTAACTGTTCGTTAGGTTTTGACTGTACATTATCTCGGTAGACCAAGCCTCGACAAATATTTTGTTATCTAGGAGCCAGCCCCAAAACTTAGGAGCCAGGTCCGATATAGAAAAGTTATGGAATATATTTTGAGTGGGTTGTGTGGTTATGGTACGAAACATACAGATTTACACTAAAAAACAGAAAAGGGTTCATTATTAAACTTTATTATATAACATATGTTAAAGTTAAACTTCAAGATGAGCAATTATTAAAACAGTAGACTAAATAACTATAACTTGGTGGATTATTGCAATGAATGAAAATAAAATAAAAATAATCACTGCGATATTGATAGGCCAAACAGGTTGTTTTAGAATAGGTCTAATCTGCAAATCACTACAACACTGTACAAAGATAAGCAAATGCCTTTTGGTGTGCCTAACCGAACTTCGCTACTGTTTGTACAGGAAAATGGGGGCTATATATATTTACTTTCACAGCAACAAATGCATGCTAACGATCACATAATATCAACAACCACTTGATAATATTGCCTGAACTAACTACATTTGGTCCCGACTGTGTCTAAACACGCGCACTGACTGATTGAATTGAGAGAAAGAAGATAAACAAAGTGGTGCGAAATTAGTAACGTGTTGTGGAACCGCAGCGCTTCGTTCCTGAAAAAACATGATAAAGTACTGAATCCGCCATTAAAATCCTGGAAACAAAGTTCGATTTTGTACCTAAAGAACTCCAGAACTGTTCTAGAATCGAGTTCTATTTAGCATATCGTTACACATTAATAAAATGGGAAAAAATACTGTGCGTCACGATGAACTTTTTTGTCGCCATGGCGACCTGGCGCCCGGGATTTGTCGAGGCCTGCGGTAGAGATTCTGTGTTTTTATTGTACGTTTGTTGTAAGAGTCAGTTCTTCATTTCATCACAAATACTTTTTGTATCAAGTTTACTGACTTCGTTCCTCTATACTTTAATTGTGGGATCTAATTACCTGTTGCCTAATTAAGCTTAAATAAGGTTATCATATATATAATTGTCTGGATAATTGTGAGTGGGAAAGTACGTTACTTAAAACCACAGGCACAAGCCTACATAACTGATTAAACAATTAAAAACTCATTCAACGACCTCCATTCTACAGCACCTAAAACGTACATATGTAACTGAGACGAACCCTCCAAAACACTTGAAACTGCGAGGAATCATTTCAAAACATATCCGATAATGTCTCAAAAGAATAATACATTTGTCAGCTTTGCGCTCGTTGGGCTAATTAAGATACTAGATATTGTGAGCAGACACAATGTATAAGAAGTTATGGGCGAATGAATGCGTATTGTTTAGGTACGTATGTAAATAAAAAAGTCCTATGAAATTTTCATTGTTGGTTTCTATTGCATAAGTTGAACCCAGAAAAATCAGTGGATGAAACGTCAGAAGATATATTGTGTGCGGGTCTGCATTTAACACCAAACAATCAGGTAATTAAGTATATTATATTATTTATCAGATTAAAGTACTGGAAAGATCAAAGTTTCCAGCCTTGTATTAGATAGAGAATACCCTCACCATTATAGTAACGTAGTTTTGTACTAATACGTCACGACATATAAAACTGCCCTCTGTTATAGTAACGTAGTTTTGTACTAATACGTCACGACATATAAAACTGCCCTCTGTTATAGTGACGTAGTTTTGTACTAATACACCAAAAAATATATTAAACAACTCCACCCCCATTACAGTAACGTAGTTTTATACTAATACGTCACAACATATAAAACAACTCCACCCCCATTACAGTAACGTAGTTTTATACTAATACGTCACAACATATAAAACAGCCTCCCATTATAGTAAAGTAGTTATTTAATTATCCGTCACAACATATTTCCACAATAAGCTAGTTTTTTCACTTCATCAGGCAGAATTATCGTTACTCAGCTGTTAAAATATTGCATGCATTCCATTACACTTAAAAGCTTTAATGCGTTTAAAGGCTATTAACACAATAAACCACACTCTCAACTTTTCTGCCACATTTTACAAGCTTCACTAATGCAAGCTCATAATATACTGGTAGCTATCTATTCGCTGTAGTACCAAGATGTACAGCATATAACGAACTGCTAAGTTATATCTAAGCAAGTCAACATAATTTAAAGTATAAAGCTTGAGACTAAGAAGAGATAAATCAAGTTAAGTGCAACGCATTAAGTGGTTTAATATACATTTTATGGCTGCCTATTCAGGCTAATAATAACTTTAGCTTTTCAATTATGATGATGAGTTTCATTTCATAGAAACTTTAGAGAATACTATTGTGTGTGTGTGTGCTATAGTGCAGATATTTTGTGCAAAGACAGTTTCACGTGACAATGTTAATAACAGACGTTTATTTAGTAAATACACACTCAGCTACCCATTATACCACAGCGGTGTCAAAATATTACAGAAAGATATGCAAAAAATAGAAACACGAGGTTTCATCGTTGTGTAAGTAAGTATAAAAGTTATTTACATGAAGACACGTTTAATAACTGAATTATTTCACCAATGGAAAAATGCTTGGTCTAATTGTTCTTGCAAGCTTAGGATTCTAATGTATAAAAGTAAACAATAATTTGAAACAAAAAATGCCAATTAATTATTCACTTTTGCACATTTTCACTTTTAGCAGTTAAGCTTCAATCATAAGAGTCAACTCAGCAACATTTTCTCTAAAACTTACAAAACATACAATTTTCACTTTTAGCAGTTAAGCTTCAATCATAAGAGTCAACTCAGCAACATTTTCTCTAAAACTTGCAAAACATACAAATTTCTGTTGTTCTATATAACCAATGGTGAAGTTATCTTCTAAGGGGAAATAAATTAATGGAGAAATACAAAAGAACATCAAAAACAACCCACAAAGTTTTTACAATGAGTTTCTCTAATTATTTCAACTTTTATTATTTTCTTAATTCTTGATAATTTCGTTAGTGCCCCCCCAGTGGCACAGCGGAATGTCTGCGGACTTACAACGCTAGAAACCGGGTTTCGATACCTGTGGTGGGCAGAGCACAAATAGCCCATTGTGTAGCGTTGTGCTTAACCTCAAAACAACAACATATTTCGTTACTGTTATTAAATTTCACATGAAAGTTGGTTAATTTATTGATCGTCAGTATATTCCAAAGTCTCTTGTTTTTTGTTAGGTTTTATCGAAAACTGCAATAATGTATAACTATATTTTATAAAAGCAGTTCTTTGAGCCCTTAATTTGACATAATGACTTTGATTTGCCATATATATTTCAAGAACGTTTAGTTCTTGTTTTGGTAGTTTGTTCTTCAACATAGCAAGGAGTGGGATTTTTCAGGAAGAGCGACCTGGAAGTACCTATAGTCAGCACAAGAGGTTAAAAGATTGTTAAAGAGAATGCTTTTCACTGTTACTTTTTGAAAGTGACATATGTCTTTCAGATAAACAAATCTGCATGAAGGAATCTTTTATCTTTTTATTGTAGAATGAGATCTGTACACCAGTGTACGAGCCTTTTACATCAGTAATACAAAACAAGACGTATTTCTGAAAGCTTCAGATCTGTTTTCGAGTATAGTTGCAATATAATTGTTTGTGTGTTTCAAATATACACAGTAGGTTACATGTGTTCTGTCCACAATGAGGAATCAAAACATATATTTTAGCATTGTGAATCCTTAAATTCTCGTTCTGACCCATTGAAGGACAATATGACTGCTTTAAACAGGGAACCTAGAAGTTTTAATGTCAAGGAAATTCAATTAATATAACCTTGATTTTGACTTAAAACCAACTGTTAATTTGAATTATATTATTTACATGTATTAGTAATAATGTCTAATTTTGTCTCTTATGGTCATTTAATTTGGTAATATAGATTGCTATGCAATTTTAAGTATTATTTTTAATCATTTTAGTGTAGTATCGAATTAACCAAAAAGTGAAAATTGTAAAGGGTGAATGTTTAAACGAATATGGAATTTAACTCCAATTTGTATACTGTTTGTTTGTTTTAAGTTAAGCTCAAAGCTACACAATAGGCTATCTGTGCTCTGCCCAGATTCTAGCGTAGTAAGTCCGCAGACATACCGCTGTGCTACAGGGGGGGGGGGGCATTTTGTATACTATAAGTGGTTTTAAAGCTATAACTGAATATAGACCAAATGCTCTCAAATTCAATTAGATGTGGGCTTACTTAGATTTCCTGGTAGAAACTAAAAAATAAACTGAATAAATTATTCATTTGAAGTAATATTATCTTCATACATATTTATTTGTTGTTATTGCCCGATCCTTATGAAGATTTATTGCATTAACGCGCCAGATTACGGCCGCCCAGATAGCTCTTGAGTAACGTGGCGCGATTATCCGAATCTTGTATGTCCCTAGATCAAATCTAGCATTTCATACACGTCAGGTGAGCTCTCTTCAAACTGACTTAAACGGTAAAGCACTATTTCGAGCAGTAAAAGTAACACAATTGTACACACGTTTACACAAGTTGGGGTATATGTGGTTTACCTGATCAAACCATTCTATTTGTACAAAATCAGTCGTTAGCGTAAAGATGTGCTTACAAAAATCCAAAGGGCAAATCCTCTAAAAAATCTTATGTAAAAGTGGATAAGATTAACAAGAAAAAGATCAGGAAACTTAGAACAAGTAGCAACACGAGTATAAAGAAGGGGATCACGTTTTCCTCAAACTTTACGGGTTCAATTTATCCACTTTTACATTACATCTTTACACGGTTTAACGTTTTACATAACTTGACTCTTCTTTTTTTTCGGCGTCATATCTTTTTACGGTTTTTTTCTAACTTGAATGTTTTTGTACATGTACAAAATGTTTTAATCAGATATCATTACTTTTAGTTTTGATTATTATTCCAAAATTAATTAAAAGTAAGATTCATACTGAAGTGTGATTCGAACACCACTTCTCAAAAAAAAAAGCTATCAATACAAATGAAGTGTCTTAGACCACTATGTCATTCCTTCATTTTCTACCAATCGCTAGGACTTTGAGTTATCATATTTCAACCTTATCGTTGTGGAAGAAAATTCACCATAGAAATTATATAAATATATTCATAAGAACATTAATATATGTGCAACAGTTGTCAACTCCTAGTTCCAATTAATATTTACCAAGGGAATTTTGTTTCGTGCTAGTCTTATTTTGTTTCCTATATGCTCTGCCTCTTCAACAAGGAGAAGAAAAACAACAACAATAATTTTACCACTTTTTTATTGTTTATTTCTCATTAATTTAAAACAGGTATGAACACGGACGAATACAGGATTTTTGCTACGGAGGAGTTGTTACAGAGTTGTTTTTCCACCAGGACACGAAACCTTTTGAAACAAATTCGTTTTCTTTGTTTGGAAGAAGAATACCTTTGTGCAACCCTCTATAAATCTGCCTCTATATGAAACTTCTGTGATGTAAGAAGGTTTAAATCTGTTCAGAAACATAAGAATAATAAAATTCCAGTATTTGGAACTACTATGGCAATACCCCAGATTTGAGTAAAAGCTATATGCTTTATGCAGAGTCACGGCAACGTTATCCTTCTCACTTAGCTGGAGGTTCTATCTTGCATTTAGGTTGGGTTTGGTGGTCACCAAGAAAAGCTACAGATTGTGTATCGTGTTTTCCTGAGAACGTCTACTCTTGTATTTTTCATGTAGCTTCGTTCTCTTAAAATCCATAAAACTATCTTTATTGTTTGTGCATTCTAGGAGAAAATATTTACCTCTTTAAATGTTTTGTTTCTATGTAGACGTTTCTTTATTTGTTTATTTTAAAAATATATATCAAATTCTATTCAACATTGGATAACAACAAAAAGGTAACTTTTAAAGAAAATATAAAAGTCATATAAACATTAGGTGATAGCATATTAATGCTACCATGTTTAGATGATTCTCTAAAGGGTTTATGTTGCGGACATGATTAATAATTGTATATAGCTTGATAAGAAAAATCCATTCAAAAATTTTAAAACCCGCTAACCGTTGCAGAAAATTAAGTCCAGCAAATAGGCGTTACTTAATTTTTTAGAAAATACTATAAGCAGAAGGAAAGGTTCTGGCTGAACTATTTTCCCATTAGTTAAAGTTGCCCTAATAATTAACCCTACGTAATACATACAAAAAACATATTTTCATACCCAATGACAACTTAACATATGCCCGATAGTAGTGGCACCGTAAAAATGGTGGTGATAATAACAGAATCAGTAATAATGCAAAATTTGGGGAAAAATATTGTAACAATAATAAACGTATAACTTTACCGTTTTTTGTTTTTTTTGTTGTTGTTGTTAATATTTTTTGTTGAGAGGGGGAAAGAAACAGTGTCATTTTTTTCACTTTGAGGTGTTGATGGTGCCTTTTTTTTATTAAGCTACTATTACCAGCCATTTTTCGCTTGTTTCATCTTAATCAACAGCTACAATACAGAACCTGAATGCTGTCTTGTCATACAAAAGTACACAGTAAATTGGGCTCGGCATGGCCAGGTAGTTATGGCGCTCGACTCGCAATCTAGGTTCGAATCCCCGTCACACCGAAACATGTTCGCCCTTTCAGTCGCGGGGGCTTTGTACTGTGATACGTTGGTAAAAGAGTAGCCCAAAAGTTGGCGGTGGGTGGTGATGACTAGCTGCCTTTCCTCTAGTCTTTCACTGCTAAATTAGGGACGGCTAGCGCAGATAGCCCTAATGTAGCTTTGCGCGAAATTCCAAACAAATCAAACCAAACACGGCGAAATAATTGTGAGAACAGAAATGTGTAGATTTTTAATTTGCTGATTCCTTAATACATTGAAATTTCGTTTAAAAACTTCAACCGATTTTATATGGAATCACACAAAGACATGTTTTGGTGTCTTCATTGGAGTATATAGCACCATTAATTATGTAAGTGGATTCCAACATTAAGACATCAAATGCTTTAGCTAAATTTTCAGTGTATTAAGTATGTATAACTGAAATTTCTTAAACACATTATTTTTAATGCGTTGTTAAGCACAGAAATACAAATCATTCCCCAGTCTTCACAGTGGTTGTTTACGTAAGGATTCCAAGTTTACGGATAATACGTTCAGTTTTTTTGAATACAAATACAATTATTTCTTAACCGATCTCATTCATACTTTTTTTTCACATTTTTCGTAAGATAAAATGAAAGAACAAGAATGTTCTGTGTAAAGACTTAGTTAAAATACGTGTCGCTTCATTGTAACGTCGTATGATTCAACCTGTTGGAGTGGTTAAAATACGTGTCGCTTCATTGTAACGTCGTATGATTCAACCTGTTGGAGTGGTTAAAACACGTGTCGCTTCATTGTAGCGTCGTATGATTCAAGCTGTTGGAGTGGTTAAAATACGTGTCGCTTCATTGTATCGTCGTATGATTCAAGTTGTTGGAGTGGTTAAAACACGTGTCGCTTCATTGTAGCGTCGTGTGATTCAAGCTGGTGGAGTTGGGTAGAGATAAAAAGACATTATCAAATAGCTATACCGTTTTTATATATATATATAGATAGATATATACTTTCTTCAACTTTGTTGATATATGTTGTATCGCTGCACTGAAAGACAAACATTTGAAAAGTTATCGGAAGGAATGAAAAGAGAGCAACAAACAAATGAGCTGAGATAATGTTACTGAAAGTTTTCTGTTCATCCATTGTTTAAGTGAAAGGGAAAAAAACAACAACAAACTTTTGAATAAGGAAAGCGCAGTTTCAATCCCTTCTCTAGAACGACGATTTTTTAAATAATTTTCTGATTTTATATTGAACTCTAACAAGTAAATCAATACGGAAATCATGAAATAATGGGGAACATCGTTTTTATCTTTTCATGGAGTGAACAATGTCTTAACCTTTCCCATCTTCAGTAGAAACGATATAAATCCTATAACAAATTTATCTCTTGAAACACAACTATAGTACATGAGTTTTTAAGTACCTCATAGGGTATATTTCTTCGTGTACGTGTTTATAAACAACAGTCGTGTGAAAGCGTATGTTTGTTTGTTTTTTAACTTCGCGCAAAGCTACACGAGGGTTATCTGCACTAGCCGTCCCTAATTTATCAGTGTAAGACTAGAGGGAAGGCAGCTAGTCGTCACCATCCACCGCCAACTCTTGGGTTACTCTTTTACCAACGAATAGTGGGATTGACAGTCCCGTTATAACGCCCCCACGGCTGAAAGGCGAGCATGTTTTTGTGGGACGGGGATTCGAACCCACGACCCGCAGATTGCGAGTCGAGCTCCATAACCACCTGGCCATGCCGGGCCTCGGGCAAAAGAAACCACTTCTTTAGTATGATTGTTTGTTTGTTTGTTTTGAATTTCGCGCAAAGCTACACGAAGGCTATCTGCGCTAGCCGTCCCTAATTTAGCAGTGTAAGACTAGAGGGAAGGCAGCCAACTCTTGGGCTACTCTTTTACCAACGAATAGTGGGATTGACCGTCACATTATAACGACCCCCACGGCTGAAAGGGCGAGCATGTTTGTTGGGACAGGGATTCGAACCTGCGACCCTCAGATTGCGAGTCGAGTGCCTTAACCACCTGGCCATGCCGGGCCCTTTAGTATGAAGACAAAAGTATCATTACATTTAAAAGTTACTTTTGCGAATGAGGACAAAAATCAATCCCCAAAATGTTAACAAATGAAAAAGAATTTACCGATTTGTTATTAAATAATCATATTTCATGTTAAGTTAGATCTAATTGGTTGTTTAGGAATTTTAGCGCAAAGCTACACAAGGGCTATTTGCGCATAGCCATCCCTTAGTTCGAACTAATATACTAGATGGGTTATTTGTTTGTGCCAGAACAAAGCTACATAGGCTGTGTCCACCGTGGGGAATCGAACCCCGGATTTTAACGTTATAAGTCCGTAGTTTCATCGCTGTCCCTCTGGGTAACTATACTAGACGGAAGGCAGTCAGTCAACAGCATCCACGTACCTTCTTGGGCTACTCTTGTCTGACCAAATAGCGTGATTTGTATCGCATCCATAGCTCCAAAGTACGGAATAATATTTTTGCAACAACGCGAATTGAACCATGAACTTTTGGCTTTACACTGCGAGCACGCTAGTTATTAAGCCACACCAAACCCATGGCAAATCTTAGATGCAAAAGAAACCGAAAACCAAACATTCTCTCTTAAGGATTATTTTTGTGATTCTTATAATTTTTAAGCTGTATTAGATTTAATTTTTATCAATTCGTACGATTGCCATTTCCTTTATGAACTTACACGTTATTTGACATTATATATATAACTTTGCGTGTACTTAAAATTGAAACGAATTTTTCATCTCAAACTTACATGATATCTGGATTTGTATTAGGAGGCTAATAGGGAGATGTATATAGGTAGATCATTGTTGTGAGCCAACAAGTAATTAGTTGGTGTTTTAGTATTGACAACCTTAAGAGGAGATAGTGCCACTTAGTTATGGTAGCTTTAATGTCGTGAGATTACACTTCTAAAAGTTTCGAAGAAAATAATGTTTACAGAGCCGGAGGCAGTTTTTAATATACATACGTTTTTGTAGAGGACTGAGGCCAAAGGCTCTTAAAGTATCGAAAAAGAAAAACACTGAAAAAACAAACAAATGTGGAACTTATTTTTTCGAAAATCTTATTTGATTAGCTGACTTAAAAGAGTATTTTCCTGTATATATCACAGACACCGTACGTATATTATCCCTTGCAGTACGTTCTAAATGCCCTTTGTATTGTGAAAATTCTGTGACGTAATACAAATTTAAATCCAGACAAGACAATAACAGTTACGTTTTGTAGTGTACAAAAGGCACAAGTATTTAGATATTTTTTGCCATAATAATCACTTACAGCACATGCGCGGTCATCCAAACATGGCGACAAAGAAGGCTATGTGCATCTTGAGACTAGTAGAGATTTCGCCTGTTCTGCAAAGACAATATTATTGTAGATTCTATGGGAAGATTCACCAGATAAAGTGAAGAATTGTATCCAGAAACCGACAATTTCAAGAGTCAGGGACCGTGTTACAGAAGAAAAGGTCCGAGATGGGCCGATCCCCTGGCCATTACCGTCGCCAAACATCACTCTTCTATAGTTATGTGACTGACATCGTCTTCGGGACAAAGGTGTCTGATCTGGAAACACTACGTGCATGTACCATCGATTCAATAACTACTGTGACGCCTAATATGGTAGTCAACACACGGATGTAAATCGAATATCGGTTCGATATATTGAGGACCACAAACGGAGCACATCCGGAAGTGTACTGATGGTAAATGGTGTGTGGCACATACTTTAATCTACACTTCATATATTTTACAAAATATCTATATGTATGTATCCAATATGTCAAATCATACGACATTACAGTGGTGGTGGTGGGGAGGTTAAATCCCCTTTTATATACATTTATTATATTTAACTATAAATCTCTACTGCTTAAAAATTACATGCACGAGTTATTTTAATTCAAGATTTTATTTTAAAAACTGGGAGGGAGGCTTGAGCACACACCCCTGCCACATATCTAGCGCGGTCCATGTGTGAAATATTATATGTATATGTATTAATCTAAAGTAATCAAAATTCTACCTATGAATATTAAATCGTATTATAATTGTTTCCAAACTGTCTAATCCTCAATGTTTATCCACAGTACGTGAACGTGTACCAGTTTTTGTACATTTTAGTAGGTTTTAAACTAGTCTCGCTCCATTTAGTCAAAAGCTGAAATTTCCTTGACTTATCAAAGTACGTATTTGCATAAAATTTTTGATATGTTGAGTCATACATTTTCGACATACAAAAATTTCGTGTTCACAATTGTCGAAGTTATAGCAGGCTACATTGATACACACAGAGGTTGAGTACGTTATATTAAATAGAATTTTGGAGCTTCACCACGTCGTTACAGTAGATGTCGCCATGTCCGGTCATGCTGTATTTGAGTACTGTGCATCTTAACAATAGCCCTGCAGTGTAGTGTCCATGGCAAAAAAAGCTCCTTTGTAAGGATTTAATGTCAAAACTACACTACTGTTCCCTGCATACTTTCCACAAACCAGCTAATGCAAGAAGTCGGCGGTTTTCCAGAGTCTGTTTCAACAGTCCTAACGTACAGAAATCCATAGGCGACTTGAGCGATATGTATTTGTAAGGAATAGTATGAATACCCATTTCTTTCTCCATCCACTTGAAGTATGCAACGGATGAAGGGACATTTTTTGTAAGAAATTTGTGTACACGTGAGTTGCGTCGCTTTCTCAGACACAGATCATTCTTGATTATACGGTGTACCGTTGCTTGGGGTATGTGGATGGCTTTTGTCACTGACATTTGCACCTGTTACAAGATTCCACACTTTGCTTGCCTTGGTTGGGCCATGACTTTTTTCAGGCCTCTTTCTTTCTCAAACTGACCCATGTCACTTTGTTTCCAATTCTCTTAAGTACCAGAAGGGCCCAATCTTGGAAATTCTAAATCCTTGGTCTAAACATATTTTTATGATATGAGTGTATGAATATTTAACATCGCAAAGGGCTGTTGCATACTCTAAAAAACGTCAAACAATGTCAAAATGTAGTTCTGTTACATGTCGTTCCACCGCGACTTTATATCGGTTGCGATTGTCACGTGAATTATTAATTTACTTATTCAGTATCGTTTTAATATAATGTGCTCAACACTTTCCTCTATATATGTAAATAAATGTATGTGTGTGTGTGAGTGTGACAAGATTTACAGTTTTATTCACATTTACACAGAGAATCAGAAACTTAAACCTTTACCAGTTATAGATATCTAATACGTATTGCGAGCCGTGGTATCTGTCCGAGTGTTCGTCTGTTTCCCGTGTACGGCAGCCGCTTCCCGTGCTTCGTTTGAAAAGCTGCGCACGCAGGGAAGGCTCAACATTCCCTTTTGAAATGACGGGAGAACAGGCATGAATAATGCTGATGCCAAATTTTGTTTCGCATGCAGGATATTCTACACTAAATTGTTAAGAATTAATCACACAATCATTCACATTTCAAAATGTGACGTAACTTAAATAATAAAAATGTAGATTTACCATATGTTATTGTTGATCGGCTCTTAGCATGACTGAAATGTTCAACAATTACTTTTCGCGGTGGGTGGTATAAGTAACTCAGAGCTATGGTTCTCAGTGAAACTAAGAATACAACACAATTAATCTTTTTAAAGTCCATGAAATAATTTAAATTGACAGTTTAACTCAAACAGTTCCCGCCACTGGTAACAGGTACTTTTACTAGATTAACTTAAACTTTTCCCTTCACTAGGTATGAATACTTTTATTTGTATATATATATACATATATAACTTAAGCAACTGTTACCTGTAATAAAAAATTCTCTAAAGCTCTAAAGCTAGGACCTCTTCAAGACAGATAAATAGATCATCATTATGATCCTAAAATATTTAGCGAATGTTTTTGTTTATGAGAACAGAAACTTTGAGAATATGGAGGCATTAGAAGTCTCCACTTCATCTTCACTTTCTCAACTGAGTTTTCTTTACGGGATAATATCTGTATTATTCTATACGATACAGCAGTTCATCTATCTAAAATTAAACTTTAGCATAAATCTTAATAATAGGTATTCATCTATTGTGTCTTAATTAATATATCACATTCATGTTACACCTAGTTTAACTATAGTGCCTTGCAAAAGTATTCACCCCTACCAAAAATGTCACATTTTGATGAAATACAAATAATGTAAACAATTTTTAATGAACTTGTTTTTATTCAAACCTCTAATGATCAAACTTAACACTGTTATGTCTAAAGGAGGTTGAATGTCAGCAAAACCTGCAATATATATATATATAAGTTGGAATTTGTTGACTACATAAGTATTCAACTCCTAAGTCAGTACTTGGTGGAAGCACCTTAGGCAGCAATTACTGGGTCTTTTTGGATAGGTCTCTACTAGCTTTGCACAATCGGATGGTGTAATTTTTGTCTATTCATCCTGGCAAAATTGCTCCAATTCTGACAAGTTCGTTTGGGATCGTTGATGGACTGTAATCTTCAAGTCTCGCCATAAATTTCAAGTCAGGACTTTGACTGGGCCACTCCAGAACATTTACTTTCTTCTCTTAAAACTACTCCAGTATGGCTTTGGCCTTGTGCTTCGGGTCATTGTCCTGCTGAAGTGTGAATTTTCGACCCAGTTTTAGGCTCTTGGCTGACTCAACTAGATGTTCCTTGTTCCTGTAGGATTCGCCTGTACTTTGCACCATCCATCTTTCCCTCAGTCCTAACAAGCTTCCAAATCCCTACTGATGAGAAGCATCCCCATAACATGATGCTGCCACCACCATGCTCGACAGTTGGGATGGTGTTGACTGGGTGGTATGCTGTGTTGGGCTTGTACCAGACGTGAGGCTTTGAATCTAGACCAAAAAACTCAATTTTTGTCTCGTCTGACCACAAAACCTTCTGCCACATGTCTGCAGTATCATTTACATGCTTTGTCGCAAACCTCATACGAGACTTAAGAAAATTATTTTTCAGTAATGGCTTTTTTCTTGCCACTCACCCATACGGTCAGTTTTGTGTATGGACCAAGATATTGTCGATGTATGAACGCTGACTCCCATCTCAGACATGGAACTCTGCAAATCTTTCAAAGTCACTGTTGTCTTCACAATGGCATGCCAAACCAGTTTCCTGGTTGCCCCAATGTTCAGTTTGGAAGGGAGGCCTGAACCTGGTAGTGACTGGATGGTATGAAGCACATTCCACTTCTTAGTGATGGACTTCACCATACTCAAAGAGATAATCAGCAACTTTGTAATTTTCTTGTAATCTTCTCCTGATCTGTGCTTCTCTATCACTTTATCCCTGACTTGTTTGGAAAACTCCTTGGCATTCATGGTTGGTTTGTCGTATAACTATGTGTGTTGTGGCTTAAACAGATGCATTTACCCTGAAGTCAAGTTAAACCAGTTTGATTACACACAAACAGTAACCATTACACTAATTTTGTGACCTTTCAAACTAACCGTTTGCATCTGAACTGATTTACGGTTGTCGTAGCAAAGAGGTTGAATACTTATGCAACTGAGAATATTCTAATTTTCTTTGAATCAGAGTTTTTTTTTTCCAGTTTTCTCAGTTTGAAGTAGATTGTGTAGATTCTAAATATAAAGTCCCATTTAAAAGTTTCATGACTGCAAGCTCAGATGGCAACAAAATGTGAGTGCCCGGCATGGCCAGGTGGATAAGGCGCTCGACTCGCAATCTGAGGGTCGCGGGTTCGAATCCCCGTCCCACCAAACATGCTCGCCCTTTCAGCCGTGGGGATGTTATAATGTGACGGTCAATCCCACTATTCGTTGGTAAAAGAGTAGCCCAAGAGTTGGCGGTAGGTGGTGATGACTAGCTGCCTTCCCTCTAGTCTTACACTGCTAAAGTAGGGACGGCTAGCGCAGATAGCCCTCGTGTAGCTTTGCGCGAAATTCAAAAACAAACAAACAAAATGTGAAAACTTTGCAGGGGGTAAATACTTAAACTGGTGTGACTTCTTTGTCAATAAAAGAATATCTTACGACTTATTTTCAAAAGTATTTAATTTTGATTTAACAAAACGTAAACTTTTACAACTTTACAGCTCTAAGTAGAATTATACAAACAAAGGTTTAACGTAATTTAACTTTATTACTTTTTATTTTCATTTGTTGTTATAAAGATTGTTTTCTACAGTTAGTTTAGAATTTGTATTTAAAGCTAACCTAAATCTCTTAAGCTGGTCGAGCCTCATGAGGTATCAAAATGTTACCAGCGAGAATACCCAACTGATAAAACAATGCATTCAAGTATTCATAAGTAGAAACGTATGTAAAACAATTTAATTAGCTACACTGATGGCCAGGTTGATTTTCAGTTTCTCTATAAGTACACAACTTACTCTGATCAGAAACTATGATTATTTCCACTTCATAGCATTTTCCAGATATTTATTATATAAGTAGGCTGTCAGTTGATAGCAAGTTTGAGTTAAACAGAATCTAATCAATCGTAAGTGCTTACGATAAGGTTATGGCGATCGGAAATCAATCAGTGTCATGATTAGTAGCCTATATGAACACCTAAGCCTAATTATTAATTAGTAACTTCTTTTTTTATAACCAGATAGTAAATATGGCCCGTATTGGGGGAGGGGATGTATGCATTTTCCCCGTGCCCCCGTCTGAAAGAATAGAAAAAATTAATACAAACTGCATGTCTCATTGAAAAACATTTGCAACCGTGTCATTATGACATCATCGATTTTAGTCGTTTCGTATAAACGTTTTTTTTAATAATGTTTCGATAACATGTTCTTACAGCTTGTTCTCTAATAAATATTTGCTCGGCCATTTAACAAACAGATTTCTTTGTCATTACTTTGTAGCTTTATATTTGTTTTAAATATCAGATATAGTATTTTGTATATTTGCTACCCATTGCTTGTGTTTCTGTACTGCTCAGATTGTAGCTAATAAACAGTATGGGATTGTTTTTGATTTATCTATGAAGTTCAGTTCTGAGGGCTCCTATAAATCCTTAATTCGGCCCTAAATCTGCTGCCATTTTCAGAGAAGTCCTTAGAAAGACTATCTTTCATAACAGTTAATCTCAATACAAAGCTATTTTTTGATACGGATATCACTCTACTATTATTACTATAAAAAAAATGTCTTGAAACATCTTTATTCTTGACACAAAGAATTACACGAATGACAAGGGAAAGACAGCAATACATTTGGGGAAAACACATTCCAGACTAAGCACTTATAGTTCTACATCACACATATTCCAGCCATAATTATGGCTGTTGGTGACACACATCAACAATGTTAATTAACCATATCTTTAAAATGATGCCCAACATGCCAACTATAGAGAGTACAATCAAAACTGACATTACTGGTCGCGTCTCTAGCTCTATTATCTTACACATAAACAATATGAAGATTAAAAGGTCTAAAGGTGTCACATACACCACGTGATAAATGAGAGTCCTATAGATGATTTCGTAACCTGGAAGAAACAAATCGTAATTGAGTAGTTGCATCAGTAGTTGCAGAAACAGCTTATAATGAATTACTCTAAAAATACATATTGTATATTATACAAAGTTAATCGTTTAGTATTTTAATATGTTTTAAATATTCATACAAGTTCCTTGAATTTGATCCAAAACTAAACAATTATTTGCCCTTCAAAACCGCAAAAACAAATAAATAGCATAATGAAATGAAGTCATAAGCTGTTTAATCTCCATGAGGATTAGGAATAGCATATATGGAATATCAGTTGTACATAATACCTATAGAAATATCTGAACCAAAGTACCACGAACTTACAAAAATTACTCTACTGGGAAAAGTTTGACAATGTAAAAGTTAACATGAGTAAAATGTGGAAATAAATGTCCTTATAAGTTAGACCAGTTCATGTATTTTGCGAATACTAGGTCCAGTGGCTCAGCGGCAAATCTGCAGGTCTATGACGATAAAAATTGGGTTTCGATACCCGTGGTGGTCAGAGCACAGATATCCCATTGTGTAGCTTTGTGTTTAATAATAATCACTAAACCAGCCATTAAAGAAATAGTGCAGTAATACATTATCTTACAAAATCAATGTAAGTCATACCCAGACATTCCTATCAGTTTTTTTCTGGCAAGAATACTTGTTATTATTTTCTTAGTCCATAGTTATAACATTTGTTTAATGGTTAATCACAATCAGTTTTGTTTGTTTTCGACTGTCTCCCAATGGGACACAGCAGATAGCCCAATGTGGCTTTGCTCTCAAACAAACAAAGAGTTTTCGATAGGCAGTGGGCTATCTGCGCTATCCGTCTCTAATTTAGCAGTGATAAACTAGAGGGAAGGCAGCTAGTCATCACCACCCACCCGCCAACTCTTGGGCTACTCTTTTACAAAGAATAGTGGGATTTACAGTCACATTATAGCCCCCACGGCTGAAAGGGCGAGCATGTTTCGTGGGACCGAGATTCGAACCCGCGACCCTCAGATTGCGAGTCAAGTGCCCTAACCACCTGGTCATGCCAGGCCGGACATTTCTGAGGGGTATTTCAAGACAAATACAACCTTTCTAGACAATCATATTTTATGGAGAATCTGCTTTATCATACTTTCCACGTAGGTTATACTTTGTAATTAAAATTATGTTCGTATTGTTACGACAGAGGAGGTCATGTGACTCTAGTAACACGTCATCTTCTCGAACGTTCACGTCCCTTTCTGAAATCTCGAAAGCCTACTAGATATGCGGTAGTCTTGTATATATAAACCAGTAAGAACTGACAGCAAGGAGGTAATGAGTAATTGACAGTTGAGTCGAGCACGTGAGACGTTCGTTGTGAATTATAGCGTTTGTTATAGCGCGACTGTGGAAATTAAGTGTATCGCAAAGTTGTATTCAGAAAGAATAAACCAGTTTTATTTCAGAAAGGACTTGTATCGCTAAAGTTTCTTCGAAAAATTTTACGGGAAATTAACTAACGAACGGAAGCGTTACAAATTGGTGTCAGAGAGTGGGACAGAAAATAAAAATAAAAAAAAGAAGATGGAAACGAGAGGCGACAACTCAAACTACAGCTTAGCAGATTTGATGGCAGCAATACAAGAACAGTATCTTAAGGAATGAGTCCTGTATAAGAAAACATGATACATTTAATGTGTAATACTGAACATTCAACTGCAGGGATATTTCATATGTTTAAGCTGTTTTTACTTTATGCATATCACTCGAAACAAAAATACGTCTAACATATTCATTCATCAGTAGCTTTGAAATATTTACTTCCTTATGTTATGAATTAAGTTAAAGGGCCAAATGTCACAGAGAATCTTGTCTTTTGTCGCAAATGTTCGATTTCATATTTGGATATTCATAACATGGAAAGTGATATTGTGTTTATATTGTGAATCCTAAGAAAATCGCTTGTT
>NW_013666065.1:46365-48158 GCF_000517525.1 Limulus polyphemus | reverse complement strand
TACACTTTATATGTGATCCTTTGTGCTAACTCTTTTATCAAAATAAATAGATATATTATTATTGAACCCTAATCAGCTAATATTTCAATAATGTAAACTATCACCTTTTGGAGAAATCTATTAAATTCCCTCCGTATCTTCAGTTCATGAGTTTACATTCTTCACGGCGCGTAAGTTTGTAAACCAAAATGTTTATTGATTCTCAGATAGTTGATAAACGTTTCAAGACTTGATAGTTTGGAAGATCAAGAACAACTTTATAAGATAAAAATACTATACATTATGTTTCATACCTCAGTATTGCGCGTGGCCTAGCGGGTAGCCTGCCCGAATCTGAGGGTCATTGGTTCGCGACACGTTGCTGCAAAATTACGCTCTGCTCTTGGGCGAGAAGAGGGACGATCAAATCACATTATTCTGTCAGACAATAGTAGCACAAGAGTTGGCGGATGGTGCTGTTGACCAACTGCCCTCCCTCTAATCTGTCAGTTCAAAGTTATTAGTGAGTACGAGCAGATAGTTATTGTGAAATTTGTGCGTAAGTGTGAAACAATTCATACCTCAAGTGTTTGGACTTATCTAGGGAAGATTAATTTTAAAGTACTTGAAATTCATTGTACATAAATATAAAAGTAAGGTAGTTTAAAATCAGGAAGAAAAAAAATCAAACAAAAGCACTTGTTAATCTCTCTCTCTCTCTCTCTTGTTTCTTTTTTTTCAAGTGAACATTAACGTCGTTTTACCGTAATGACTGAACAGAGCAGTTTTTTAATACTTGTTCAACAAACTCGAGTATATATTTTGTACAAACACTTGTCTCTATACGACTAGAATAATAGTATTTTATACTGAAGCATAACGCTCTGTGTAGGTTAATAAAGTACGGTCTTACGGTTAGGCGACAAAGTCTCTCTCATACCCTCACTATTATGACGATTTATGATGGATGAGTTTTTCTTTATATTTTTGAGAAAGTCAGATGACAATTCTTTCATGTAAAACTAGGGTTTAGTTTTACAAAATAATAAATAAATTATAATGGAAGACGATAATATGCTTGAGCTCGTAAATCAGCGAAGATATCAGTGTAAGATTATTTTGTGGAAAATCCAACAACAGATTTTCTTACAACTACTTTTGAGAGAAGAACGTAAAACTTTTAATGCCCTGCTTTAAGACCACATTAAGTATACTTATACTAGGAACTTAACTTTAAGCATAAAATATAAAGAGTTAATATACAATATATAAATATCAGCTGAAACACATAAACATTTTTATAAATAACACAAAACTACTATATTATATGTTGTATCTTTTAAGTATAGAAACCTAATTGTTAGGGCGTTCGAGTCGCAATCTGCAGGTCGTGGATTCGAATCCCATTAATGAACATGATGGACCTCGCAGCCGTGGGGGCGTTATAACGTAACGGTCAGTCGCACTTTTTATTGGTAGAGGTTATGATTGATTTTGTGTTAACCTACGTGTTTTCCTAACATCATGATAAAGAGTAATCAAAGAGTTGGCGGTGGGTAGTGTTGACTAGCTACCTTCCCCATTCACCAGAGAAGCCGAAACAAGCCTTATCTCAATTTCTGTCTGTCTGTCTGTGTGTCTGGCGGTAACGCTCGCGGACGTGTTTTTGTTCGCTTTTCACGGGAAAACGAGTGCACCGTTTTCGATGAAACTTTTTTTCTTTGTTTTATAGATGTGTAAGAAGGTTATAGGCTACTTGAAACTGTCATACGTCTTTTTGGAAAGAAAGTGGCGGCCGCTCAAAAACCTGCTTT
>NW_013666065.1:41851-45423 GCF_000517525.1 Limulus polyphemus | reverse complement strand
ATGGGGAGATACATACAAATTTTCAGTTTTGCATTTTGCGTTTTGTGGCTTTTATGGGTGTTTTTTAGTTGTTTACAATTACCTCGCCTTCTATAAATGGATCTTCACCACATTTGGTACGTAGGTTCAATAGGTAGATGGGAAGATACGTACAAAATTTCAGTTTTGGATTTTGCGGTTTTTATGGGCGTTTTCGTGTTTTTTATTACTACTTCGCCCCTATTGATAGATCTTCACCAAATTTGGCAAGAAGGTTTGTTGGGTCTATGGGGAAATACATAACAATTTTCAGTTTTACGGTTTTTATGGGCGTTTTTGCGTTTTCACGTTTTTTACTATTACTTCGCCCCCTATTGATGGATCTTCACCAAATTTGGCACGAATATTTGTCGGATCTATGCGGAGATACCTGCAAAGTTGTGGTTTCACGTTTTGTCTTTTGCAGTTTTTATTACATACAAGGGAAGCAACTTTTCATGTCGCTATATGTGCTCTGCCCACCACGAGTATCGAAACCCAGATTCTAGCGTTGTAAGTCCGCAGACATACCGCTGCGCCACTGGGGGGTCTCATATCAAGGTTAACCTTTCATTAATCATGGACTTTCATAACTTCCGCCCAGGGTACGGGTACTCCAGCTAATATACCTATATATATATAATTCTTGTAATTTGGTAGTGTTCAAGAATATTTTTTGTACATTACAAAATCGCCTCATATGAGAACTAAAAAACGAAAATTATAACCTTTGACAAATAAATGTATTTCTTTCTCATATATTCTTCAATGTTTTGGCTATGCATTTCTGATAAATGTATTCGACATTCAACAGCAAGGGGTTTTTAAATGTGAGAAGTTAGTTAAATTTAGAAAAGCTAAATAATTCGATTTCAGAAATAACTTTGCTTGTTAGTTTTAGAATCAGTGGCTACTTGAGCATAACCGTCCCTAATATTGAAATGATAAACTAGAAAGCAGGCAACTAGTTAACAGTACTCACCGCCAACGTTTGAACTACTCTTGTCTGATCAAAGGGATTTGATCGGTCACTCTTGTAGTGCGCCATGTCTCCAAAGTGCGGAGAGCATTTTTTCAGCAACAGGATGTAAACCAGGAACTCTCGGATTCTCAATCAGGTCATGCTCACCACTATGGCCACGCCCAGCCCACTTTGTTGCTGTTTATGAATTCCTACGATTCAATGTTGGATCACATGAACTAATTGTAAAATCATGTTAGAGTAACTAAACAATATGGATCGTTACATGAATTGGATGTTATTGATTTTTATTTAATATGAATGCAATATAAGGTATCAAGTTTTAAAATGTTAACAAAGTACTCCAGTCATGCTAGTTTTAGAAACGATGTCACGTATAGCAAGAAAAAAGACTGTACGCTTATCAAAGTAAAAAAAAAAAAATGTTTGTTTTTCTGTTTGTTTGACCGCAAATTACTTCGTGGTCTTTGGACCAATCTCAACCAAATTTGGTAGGATGATAGATACATTGGATCAAGGAGCATGTCGTAGAATAATTGTTACTCAGCCCTATCCACCCTGGGTCATGTCCGCAGCATGAATATGCTTGTTTAGCTAATGACTCCACAGTCTTAGACCAATTCTTTTCCCTAAAATTTTTTATTTTGAGTTTTTCCTTGACTTTATTTTTCAGTTTTTCTTGGAAAGTTTGAATTTTTATTTAAAATGTCAAACATTCACATTTTTGCCAGGAAAATTTTTAACCAAAGCACAAGGTGAGACCCATAAGGTGTCGGGGCTACATCTGAAAAATTTTGCTTTTCACGTGGTCAGTTCTATGTTGGGTGTTCAAGAGTAATATCACCAAGAAATCTCTTTATTTTGGCTCAGGAAGAAGGAAGAACTTCTAATGTGGTATATCAAGAAGCAATGAGGCTATAGATAGGGATTAGTAAAATTAATAAAGTAAAATATTTGTAACACCATTTCTCTAATGTGGAATAAAGTAGTTGTAAAGTAAATTATGTGTGAAATGAATTATGCATATAAATACAAATTCTTAATTTCATTTATTATTTCAAGCCCTACATTCAATTCTTATGCCCCCGGATTTGAACCGGTGCCTCAGCTTGTAAATCTCAATAAAACTGAATGTGAAAGTGTCTGCTATAAAACTATACAACTCTAATGTACGCAATACAAAACTGAGTAAAAGAAAAGATAGATAATCGATGTGCACAAAAGAACCTTATTAAAATAGAGGGCGCGGATTGGCTCTGTAATAAAGCCAGGGATTTTAGAATTTGGAGCTGGCGAGCCGGGTTCGAATCCATACGATACCACAAGATTTACCCCTACTTTAAGGTGAGGGTACATTATAAGCTCGATAGTCAATCCCTTAACACGGGTGGTGGGTAGTAGGGTGCTGCTGACTGGCTGTCATCCAGGTGTGTTCGAAAATTCTAGCCAGTTAAACTTGCTACACGAACAATGGCGTAACTAAATTAGCAAACAGAGGCCAACTCCGTCGCTAATTTCCAATCGGGAAAATGTGCATGTGTAGTTGGTGTCCCTTTAAGTCTTTTAATTTTTCTTAAAGCTGTAATGCAATGTAGAAACATTAAATGTATACCCAGTATAACATTAGCAACCGATATATTTGGGAAGTTTGTTACAGAAGTTATACACAATTTGGGTGAAAATTCATATGAAAAAATATTTGATATTTTTACAATGAAATGCCTTCAAAGAAAATCTGGCCTTAGTGGTAGGAGCGAAACTCAAATATACGTTCGACGCTATACAGAAGACGTAAGCTTTCGACAATCAATTTATAATGGCCAAGACTGTAATTTACAGAGCATATTAAAAGGAAAAGGCTTATTAACAAAAAGGGCATTTTTCAAGCATCTTAGGGCATGAGTTTTCTTGTGTTTGGAGGGGGAGGGTATGCTAGAGAAGATTATAGGGAACACACAGAGGGGAAAACATGGAAAAACACACACATCCTCTTTTACTCCTATTCAATTGGTTTTATAAAAATTTTTACGATCTAAAGCTGTACAGTAAATCACTGCGTACTAACACTTAATAACATATTAAGATTATTTTTACTATAAAGATATTAATAGTCCCATTGTGCCATTCATTTTAACACTGGAATGTTTTTTTCCCCTGATAACTCCCAGCAAGCAACTTGTGGAATCAGGTGTATCTTTTTGTACTTGTTGGCCATTTTTATGACAAAGAAAAAAAAGCATTTTGGAGCATAAAGGCAGGAAGGCAGGGGTTTGAGCACACCCAGCTACGTCCCTCGGCACGTCACTGAACCAAGAATACTGTCTAAAATCTCGAACATAGGTATTAGCCGGAATAATGTTGATTCAAGAAACCAGTTACTTGCTATTATATGGTTGTTAGGCAATTTGGAATCTTTCCGGTATGTAATGAATTATGCTCTTTTCTGATACGAATTCCCATTGAATATTTGTAAAACGGTTTAATAGAAATAATATAATTTTATTAATGAATTTGTTTTTTGAATCTTAATTTTGGTTGTAATTTAGTGGAAAACCTCAAGAATAGTTTATTT
>NW_013666065.1:24155-40840 GCF_000517525.1 Limulus polyphemus | reverse complement strand
ACTTTCTATGAAGGAACGCAATGAAAACAAATGGCTGACACTATTGAAATACAACATAAACTCAGCTGGAGTTTCTACTCCAACAGTCACCATAAAGTTGATATGAAGGGCTGTTTCTTGAGTTATATCTACTTCCTACTTTGACCTGTGACCTTACAACTGTGTCCAATGATTATCAACTAATTAATAACGTGAAACAGTGTGGAAGGATATTAAGAGGTAGGTGTTGAAAGCGGATAACAGAAAGCACCCATACCGCCACTACTTTTCCGCTACCTCTTCGTATGAAGTCACCTTGACAATCACACAGTATATACCATATTTTAAGTATATACATGGTGAGTTCTTAAAGCTTATACAAAACTTTTGGTGAGGTAATAATGAATACTGTAACAATGTATTATATTATAAATAAAATGTGTGAAAATTATAATTCATGTGTTATTTATGACAGCATCCAACCCTACATTTTCTTAAGTTCGTAACCCAGACAAAGAACGGGTACCTCAGCTTGTTATGAATAAAGAATGATGATCTGGAATCTATGAATAGAAATCACCTAGCAAACTTCATTTCTCAAGTCAAAACTTTTATTGTATAATAAAGTACAAAGTAGATAGATTACTAAAAAGCTTGATTTCATAAAAATAGAATAGAATAAAGTCATTGGTAATTGCATTTCGTAAAATAAACCCGTCGTAGATATTTTCCATAAACTGCTAACAGAATAAAACAAAGCACAGATATAAAGACCTGTTGCAAATATTCATCAGATTGAAACTGTATTTCATAAAAATTCGAATATAAAAATATTACTAAGATTTTCCATAAAAGTTTTACTTAAAAAACAAGGGATTGAAATAAAGACTTATCGCAAAATATTCATCACAACACGAAGAAAATGTTTAATAAAAACATTATCACAGATTTGTTTGTTTGCGAAAGGTCAGCCATGAGAGCCAATGCAACTACGTGCTTTAATGTTATGAAACTGCTTTCCACTTCGTGCAATCCGTTAAAGAACTCCGTGTAGCTTTGCTATAAATAAAAAATGTAAATTAAATTAAAATATTAGGCTTAACTCAGCTTACGTATGTTCGTACTTTAGATGCTTCGTTAACGTTTCGGAATAGGTAGGGTACGAGCATACGTAATCTGTGTTAGGCCTACCATTATCTTCCTACACGAAAAACGTTGACCTTTTCACTTCTGTTACTAAATGTTATTGCGTGAGTTTAACAACTAATCTCTCGAATGTAAATATTATTATAATAATTAACGAATGTAGTGCGAAGTATAATTACGTTCATGAATGGTACAATGCTAACACTAAACACAAATAGTTATGACGAAATATGCTGATTAACAAATTTAAAAAGCCCATCATATATGAATTAGGATATTAAACCTGTTAAATAAAATATTTAGTTGAGCCCTATCCTGTTTAAACTGTACGATAGTTGTTTATACAAGAACAAGCAGAAACGCCGCCTACGGCAGCTGTTCGGTCAGGATCATGGCGATCTGAACGGTGTGCTTCTCTATCACCAACTTGGTCCTGACTTCTTCTAACTGCATCTTGGCGAGCAATTTAATGTGCTTCTGTATTTCGGGTTTGTTCCAGACTTCTTCTCACTGGATCTTGCCTCATAACTTGGTGAACAATCCTATCTCTTTCTTTCAAGTAACTTACATCCTGACGTTTCATTTT
Organism: Limulus polyphemus; assembly: GCF_000517525.1. Taxonomy (NCBI): domain Eukaryota; kingdom Metazoa; phylum Arthropoda; class Merostomata; order Xiphosura; family Limulidae; genus Limulus; species Limulus polyphemus. The sequence continues at coordinate 39,129 of NW_013666065.1, read as the reverse complement.
CTTTCTCAAAGTTTCAGACTTTCTCCGTGATAAGTCACTTTTACGTTTGCCAATTTTTGGCATTATGATTTTCGATGTTTTTCATCACTTTATACACATACTGAATTAAAAAGTATACCTTTGTAATTTACAAAGATCGAGTTACTGAAAAATTCCTGCAAATTTGTATGCAACGAACTCCATACTGAGGACTTGCAACCTTCGGGCACAGAACACTTCAGTTCATAGCGTACGCTTGGATTCTCCAGCAGAAAAAGTCACTTTTCTTCTGAAAAAACACAATGATTCTCCACTAGGAAGACTCACTTTTATATTCTGCATTAAACTCACTTTACCACAATTTTAGAAGTTTCACTACAAAAATTAGTTTCGCTGATAATAATAAATGTATAAAACTAATGAACATTATTAATAAGTAAAGAAGTACCATTTCTCTATTAAGGAAGTGATTAAGGAAAAAATGTTATAAAATAAGGTCCTATTATTTGTTTAATTTTAGCGAGGGTCTATTTTATAACATTTTTCATTTTGGAGCGATATAATGGTATTATTGACTTATTCTTAAAACATAAGTGGACACATGCACTAAATAAACGTTTTTATAAGAGACCCAACTGTAATGAAATTTGTTTGGAACTTCCCCTTATGATGTTGAATAATCTTAGGAAGTTTCATCCAAATCGGACTTAAACTGTGGGAGGGATTTCACGGACAGACATTAGCCTCTTATAAATAGAGAGTAAAATTAAGCTAATGTTATTGGTCACTCGATAAAGGTATAATTTATTGTAAATCAACGAAGTTATTTTTATAAGGGTAGATTTTTAAAACTGTTCAAAGGTTAAATTCAACGTAGTCAATGTACTAAATGAAATAGTTTTACAGTGAAACTTGTACAAATAGTATCAAGAAGTAATCGAAAAAAATTCCAGTCTCACTAAAACCCAAAGTTTATTCAAGAACAGTACAAGATCCTTCCACTTTTCCTGGAAGCTTAGGTTTCATAATCAATCACTAAAGTCCTTTTGGTTATAGTTTTTATATTGTGTGAGACATCCTCTTATTTATTTGAGTTTTTAAATGAAAAAAAAATAAGAAATTACATTACCTGAACCAGACACGGCTTAGTAGTTAAGAATGAAAAAAAAAAAATTATACCACGAAAAATTGCTAATGCAAAATAGATGTTTTAATATTCACAACGTTTCGGACTGGGACGACCTTCCTCTGGCGATTTTAAACTTTAATGGAACACAGTGTTTAATATCATAAGGATTATCAAACATGGAACGTTCGAAATTAACATTATGCAACAGATCTAATATAGCATGCACGTGAAACACTGGCAAAACTCTGTTTTCGTAACAAAATTATATTCTAACATATTTGAAATAATGTCAGTAGTATTAACAGGTACTTGGGTGTTTGGCACCGTTGCGGAGCAACAATGTCACGTTTATAAAGTTTGAACATAGGTAGCGCTCTGGGGCCTAAAATAAGAAAATAATAATAATAATAAGAGTAATAAATACATAAATATATTAATTAATTAAAGGTGAAGAATACATATATGTGTGTGTGTGTACGAGGAAACACGTGAGCTTGCACATAAACATCTTTATATACTCCCATATGTTTATAAGCGCACACATACACACACACCAACATAAGCAGAGTTATAGAAATTAAAATATTTCACTTAATCCCTTCGGGTGAATGTTACCAACCCGATAGATGAGTTCATTTTCATCTTGTTATCACTTTTTCTTGACTGTTGATGAATGACAGAGGGACAGGATTCTGAAGGGGCTGATATTATGGCCGTTATCATTAGAATGTTTAGCCACAGGTTTTTCTGGATCATAATTTTGGATGTTACGGATGCGTTTGTGTGCTTGTTCAGACAACGTCCGACCTATTTCTCCTACGTACAGTTGACCACAGCATAAACAAGTAATGCAATAAATTAGACACTTGGATGTACAGGTGAACAATTGTTTCATTGTATATGGGGAGTTGGGTCCCAATACAGAAGTACTGGTGCTGATGTAACGGCATGTGTAGCACCGTGAACGTGTACCATAATAAACCAACTAACTGGATGAAACTTCGCAAGATTTTTCAACATCATATGGGGAGGTTCCTAACAATTCTGAATCCGATTCTCACTAGAAAGTTGATGAAATGTCAGGTTATTTTAGGATTAAGCATTATCCTCCAGAAATAATCAACTCAGCCCGCGAAATCGCTAAAAGATCAGTCACAAAAATGCACTAACATTGAATGGAAAATAAAGAATTATCGTAAAAATCAAGTCCATATGCTATTGACATATCATCCACAAAACATCCAGGTTTCTAGGATAATCAAAAACAATTTTGGGATTCTTCAAAATTGGGAGAAATATTTAAGGATAAACATATCGTTTCGTACCAACACGGAAAAAACCTAAAAGATTTATAAGTTCTTGCACAGTGGAAGCCACCAGAAGAAATCGCCCATCTTCAATGTAGATGGACGTTGAAGTTGTATTCTCTGTAAAGATTAGTGATGTCGAGGAAGTTTACTGAATGGTTTGAAAAGTTGCTTATGTACTGGAAGGCGGATGATAGTTCTTGATGAAATTGATAAAATTATGGAGTTCGTCTATGCTGGAATATGATATTTCAGTGATGTCATCAATGTATTGTCGGTATAAAACAAGCATGGGTCCATCGTAAGTTTGAAATATGTTGTGTTCTATGCAGCCTACAAACAGGTTGGTGAATGATAGTCCCATCTTGGCACCCATGGCTACACCCATTATTTGTGTGTAGTATAAGTCATTGAAAGAAAAAGCGTTCAATGTTCAGTTAGCCTTACAAGAGTGTCTGTTGATGATTCTAGCACTTGTCACTGGTTTAGGTAGAACCTCAAAGCTTCAAGACCCTCACTATGCGGTACGACAGTATATAAGGATCTGATGTCCATTGTGAATAGTAATGGGTTAGGAGTAGTTGAGGATCTTTCCTTAAATACTTGAAGGGCCTCGGTGATATATTCGATTTAGATCGGAAGAATACGTACCAAAGGTGTCATGATTTCGTCTAAAAACTAAAGATTAACTCTGTAGGACATTTACACGTTGAAACTATAGGTCTCCCAGGGTTTCCAGGCTTGTGTATATTATGTAGGATGTAAAACAAGGATGTTCTTGGTTCGTCTATAGCAAATCTCGCGCGCACATCTAGAGGGAGTTCTTCAGCAGCTATTAAATTGTTTATGATCTCCTTTACAGTGTTTTGGTATTCTTCAAGATGATCTCTTTGTAGTTTCAATTCACCATTGGAGAGTTGTTTTTCTGTCTCTGTTATATACATGTTTTTACGCCATACGACTAAAATACCACCTTTGTCCGCGGGTTTGATGACAATGTCTTGTCTATCTTTAAGTTCTTCGATGTTTTTTTCTCATCTATGGTCAAGTTGTGTTTAAACGTGTGTTTATTAGGGAAATTTAGGTTGTTGGTTTTCCCTTGACACTTGTCGATAAAATATTCTGTAATCTGTTACATGATGTTAGTTTCGAACGTTCTATGTTTGATAATCCTTGTGATATCAAACATTCTGTTCTATAAAAGTTTAAAACCACCAGAAGAAGGGCGTCCCAACACGAAATTTTGTGAATATTAAAACAACTATTTCGAATTAGCCGTTTTTTGTTGTATAAGTTTTTTTTCCAGTTTTTTTAGCTAATGTCTTAGTAATTAGAGTGCCAGGATGCGGCTTGAGGGGGGTTCAAAGTTCGACACAAATGGCACTGGATACACTCTCTACTTACAGCTTTGGCGTACTATAAAAGTGTCAAAGAATTATGTTATTCGAATTAAATTGAAGTATGGCTATACCCGAACTCTAGGGATTCTTGTCATTACCATTTTAGCACACGTGCCCATAAGGTGCCATTTGGTTTGAAAATTCCAATTCAGACCTATATTTTCCATTTCAGTGAGTAAATGAGAGAGAATTTATGTAACACTATAAATTATGCTTTAGGCTTATATAATCATATAAAACTATAAATTATCACGATATGATGATTATTATTGAATATTTTTTTTACACTTGCAAAAACACAATGTCTAACAACTTACTGCTTCCCCACGGGGGCAATTTGGCTCTGTAATAGAGCTCTAGATTTCAGACGTGAGGAGCCGGGTTTGAATTCATGCAATACCTCAAAATACTCCATGCACTTTAAGATGTGGGTACGTTATAAGAGGCTCCACAGCGGTATGTCTGCGGACTTACAACGCTAGAAACCAGGTTTCGATACCCGTGGTGGGCAGATCACAGACAGCCCATTGTACAGCTTCGTGCTTAACTACAAACAAACAAACGTTATAAGAGTAACATTCAATCTATTATCATGGATAGCGGGTGATAGGGTACTATTGACTGGCTATTTTTCCCCTGGTAAGAAATTAGGGACAACGACAGAGAATAATTACTTTGTCATAAATACAAGTACAAACTATATGCTTTCCCCGGTTTGTTTGTTTTTCCTGAGAACAACAAAAGGCAATCAGGGCGTGGATAACGTTCCAGTAAAATAAATTAAAAACGCATGTATGTAAGGCATAATCTTACAAAAATGACTTATTATATTTATGGTTAAATACACTGTATTAATATGTATCTGGTTTGATTTTACATCCTGTCTGTTTTTATATTCTTGAGTCGCAATTACTAAATCATTTATCAATTATATCCAAAACTTCACAATTCAAAACAAGTTTCAAATGAAAAAAAAGAAAAAAACCTCTTGATTCGCACTTTTGAACAAAGCTTTACAAAGAGTCTTAGTAAAAAAAATCTAATTTAGATTTCTTTGACAAAGAAATTAACCTAATTTCTCAAAGCTTGCGAGATCGATCTTAACGCTAGAATGCACTTTTAGTTTCGAAGCACATTATACAGATTCTTATACAAGCAAGCCGCCTCCCATTAGACCTAAAAGAACAAAAAGATGGGGCGGTTTGGAGGATTCATTTTGCTAAATTATCATCACTTCTGTTGCTGTTACATACGTGGGCCTAATGAGACGTAATGGTATGGCATCAGTGAGCGACCTTTGGAAGATTATTCCTTTGGGAAAGCCGCTCTGTTATAAATGGGGAACAAAGGTTTACGGTACAAGAGCAATGTGACTTCAAATAGAAGTCGATAAACTCCGCTATGGTGGGTCCTGATGATATCTACCTTTACAAGGATTTATTCACACAAAATGGCGGGCACGATCTTTGAATCAATTGCTTGAACAAGAATTTCGACTAAAACTAATAGCACTAAGTTATGCGTAGAAACATAATGATACATGTATGTATACATGCACATAGCTATCCTGATACCAATTCCACGTTCACGCTCACCTTATTAAACGTCCAACAACCTACTAATATAGCCCTTCGAATGAGAAAAATTTTCTTGTAATTGGTATGTAAAAACAAGTATATATATATATATTGCCTCACATAGTAGTGAAAAGCATAGTTTGAACATTAGAATATAGTTTCTTTTTATTGACGATTTCATTTGGAAGATTAAATCCATCGGTGGATTATATTAGAGAGTTAATGGTCACGTTTTTCTCTTTGTCGCTATATGCAAAATAATGCATTTTTGTATGATGTATAACGTAAATTATACTCAATTTGAATTCTGGGCGCACAGTAAAAAATATATACTTTCAAGAAATTATCTATTGATTCACCAGCTTACCAGTCTTTTCTTCAAACATTTTTATCTTCTCTTGCGCTTATATATCCACTCCATCAATCGAACCAACTGTTAATCCAATCTTTTAATCAAACTGCATATGAAATGAATTACCCACCATTGGACCAATTTTCACACAATCCCTCACATCTACATTCTCCAATCTGTATATTTCATTACCTCTCACCTATACACTACCTCTCAATTTATATATATATCAGTATAAAAATTATTTGTAAAGAAAATATGATAATCTGGTCCAAGTGATATGCGAAATTAAGTAAATGTGGTTGTTTTATTCCAGTTTAACATTTTGGAATTATATGTATATATATTAAAAAAACATATGGAATTAAGAATTCTAAATAATTCAATCCATAAATAGTAAAACATGATTTTATCTCTTGAGACTGAAATTTAAGTGCCCTACCCAAATATAGAAATAATCAATAAAGGATGTCTGAATACTCTACTTGAAGTTTGAATCATGCAACTACCTTCGATATCACTTGTGAAAGATATAAAGCAAGACAACTGACAAGAAGATGAAATTGCAAAAGTTATTTATTTAATGCAGTGTCTAAAAATGTATCTTATCTGATCCTAAACTGGTATTTTATAAACAGATTGTCGCCTGTATCATTAAGATATTTGCAAAGAAACGCGTTAACTGTCAGAAAGTTGTATTCTGCTTTAGTGTTTATGAGTTATAAAGACTTAAGTATTTTTTATTAACAAGCCGTCTTTTAAGTGACATGATTTTTCCGAGTAAATGCAGTATGCAGTTATGGGGAATAAAACTAAGAAGATAAAATCTTTGCGTAATGTTTGCTTTTGGAATTTCGCGCAAAGCTACTCAAGGTCTATATTCGTTAGCCGTTCCTAATTAAGAAGGGATAGACTAGAAGGCAGAAATCCAGTGAACACCACCCACCGCAAACTCTTGAGCTATTTCTGTATCAACGAAGAGTGGGATTGACCGTCGTATTATAACGCACACACTATTGAAAGGGAGATCACGTTCAGGATTCGAACTTGCGACCCACAGATTGCGAGTCGAGCGCTCCAACCACCAAGTCTTCGCATATTGATTTTTAAATTAATATGATACAATTAGGAGAAATAGGCTGTATCCTTAAGGAGAAAAATAAAACAAATGCTATTTGTGTTTACATTTTACTGTGTCTGGTATTAAATTTGTATTCTAAAAGCAAACAGCTGGCTTTAATTTGAATTATATTTATTGTAGGAAATTGTTTCTAGTAAAAAGTAAATTAAACTGACTACAAAATCCTATATAAATGGTTGCTGTGTATTCCATACAAATATGAATACTAATACAAACTGATATGACGTAGACGCAGAACCTTATAATAAATGCTATATTCAGAAATAATTAGCTTTAATCATATTTTTGAAACCATAAAAGTAAGAGATTCTATCATATAAAAGAGAAGATATAAACTCGAAGCACGTAACATGCAAAACAAAACTAAGATATTTAATAAATAGCCATAAAACTACATTATGCTATATAAAAGTACACAAAATATTTTTATATCGCTAAGTCAGTGCTTCCCAAGTTGTTTATAGCACAAAATGTCAACTGGATATAGCACAATAGAATCAGTAGCATCAGCTTTTTGATTAGTAATTGAAATATGTGTAACAATATAAATGCTTTTCTATGCTTATTGTGTTCGATTGCACATGTAACCTCACAGCGAACATACTAACATAAAATACTTTTTTACGTTAGTTCTGAATAACTGATTACGTATGAAGTTGTCATGACTTCAATAGTACACAAATTTCGTAAAAGTTATAATTAGATTTTCTAACACAATCATTATAAGGTTGTTTTTCTTCTGTTGTACATTGTTTAGTCTATATATATATATATAATGAAGTCAATTTTGTAACTCCTATGATTTTCAGTCATATAAATTTGCCCTTTTAGACATTGATTAAATTATAAATAATTAATATACATATTTTCTACGAGCCCACAGTGGCACAGCGGTATGTCTGCGGACCTACAACGCTAAAATCCGGGTTTCGATACCCGTGGTAGGCAGAGCACAAATAGCTCATTGTGTAGCTTTGTGCTTAATTACAAACAAATTATCTATGAGCATGTTTCTGTTAGTTTGTTTCAAAATTTCCTGCAAAATGATACAATGTCTCTAATTTGAACTGATGAACTAGAGAAAAAGCAACTACACTTGACTGCCACTCTTTTAACGCACCCATAGCTCCATGGAACTCGTTTTTGCAGCAACAGTTCATTAGCCACAAACCCTCGAATTCACGGATCAAGCACTTCCGGCTGGCTTTGTTGCTGTATATTAATTTCTACCATTCAGAATTGGGTGACATAAACTCATTGTAAAATCATGTTATAGTCTAATTGTACCTTAAAAACGTAACAAAACGGATCGTGATATGATTTTTATTGACTTGTTGGATTAATATGAACGCAATGTAAGATACCAAGTTTCGGAATGTTAATAGAATACTCCAATCATGATAGTTTTAGAAACGTTGTCACAGTTCCAGGTTTAATAACAACGCTGCTATGTATGAAATAGAAAACACCTCTTGATCTCTTTTTATTTTAACATGCATTGTTAATAGTCATTTGTTATGTTCCACTGATTTAGACTGTATTTTAATTTTCTTCATCACTGTCGCTATACGAAATCCAAGATGATTCTCGTTTTAGGGTTATGTTGTTTTGTGCTCAAACGAACTACACTGATATATACAACTACTATGTTATATAATCTGGGTTTGAAAGGGATTCTTGTGAGGGGTAGGGGGGTTGAGTGGGCTGGGGCATAAACACAGACTGGTTGAAAAACGTAGCTTGACTTTTTATTGAAGAAATGCAAGACATTACATTGTAACAGACTCACTTGTATACAAATTTAGCAACTTCGATAGTAAGCTCCACTGTGTTCCACGTATTAGATCTCATAGTTTATTCAACACGACCACGAATCAAACAACATTATATTTCCGGCTGTCATTTCATTTGTAAAGGCTTTTAGCACACAGGAATAGAACAAAAAATAAGTTCGGATTCATCCTGTATTGATAACTCGTTCCCTGAGCTCTCTGGATATACAATAGCCTACTAACGCGATTGAGCGGGCGTGACCTAGCGGTTAGCGTGTCCAAACTATGAATTCGCGGATTTATGATTTGCAACCCGTTGCTGTCAAACTACTTTCCGCACTTTAGAACCGTGGGTACGCTATAACAGTGACGTTCGAATCCTACTATCCGATTATACAAGAGTAGGCCTATGAGCTAGTTCTGGATGCTGTTGACTAGATGCCTTCTTTCTAGTTTGTCAGTTCCCAATTAAGAACGGTTATACACAGACAGAGTAACTAATTAATGTGATCATTCTTACATAGTTGTTACTACTAACATATAATTACCTCTAATTCTAAACTCTGTTATTTTATTTAAAAGTTAGGCTTTCTAGAAGCCTTCTCAAAAATCTAGATTAGGCTAACTTTATCTATTTTTGGTCATTCATCCATAGAAAACACTCATATTATTAGATCAAACGTATTTGTCAAACTTTATAGCACGTTAGTGTAAAATATAATAAAACAAATGTTTAATATTCGTCGTATGTAATATTTCTCAAAATATCAATATCATATACAATTACACGACAGCAAGTTATATTCGAAAAGGAAAGAGAAACTTGAAATTCTTTTTCCTCTTCCATGAAAAGTGATGACAAAAACTACTTGCTTTTTACTATTATTTATTGTATGTTAAATAATACGTTTGCATTTGTCTTTCCGGAACTTTTCTCCCAAACTTCTCGATCAAACGCTGCAAATCTCATATCGTTAGGAAAGCCTTTGTCCGAGGAGTCCGGATTGCATATCGGTTTTTCCACTCAAAATCATTTTACCTGGTTTTTTTTCTAGTCAAACTTTTCAATACAACGAGTGCGGAACACGATGGCAAAATGTCCTTGTCATCACGACTGGCTTCGATTTCAACTTTAATTTTTTTGCAAAGTATTTCATACAAACAACACTTAACCTGCGTGTAATTTCCTTTAAAAAATGAACATGCCACTAAATGCAATTTCTATTGGCTTTCTCACTTATTTAGGTCTAAAATACGCAGGAGCAGTTCATTCAAAACCATATGCTTATCCCTTTGTGAACAAGAATTCAGACGTTTTTCCATATACTGCTAAGTTTGCCTTCATTACAACTTTACATTCACTTTACTTTGCAATACTTTAACTTCGGTTCGTTTCATAGACTGCTACTTTTAGCTACTTCTTTTCTTTACTACTGGTTATATTCTTCGTTTTTGCGAGTTTCTTTGTTTCAACTCGTAAAACCCGTCATACACAGAACGCTTATAACTGTTTCACACTCTGTACACTATTATAAATAGTATAACTATACTTTATTGTTTACTTTACGTGTAGCTCTATTAAATAAAATTATGTCTACGTAATTTTGTTTGTCTGACCGAGTAATGTTTTTTCAAGTAGACCAAAACTTATCGATCTAACACAATAAAGCATAGCTTAAATGGCGTGTGTAAAAACGATAGAATAAGGAAAATTCAAGCGAAGGGCATGAAAATTAGCGAAAATGTTTTGCGGGTCGATACTAGTACTTAAATATTATATTTTATGTCATAATTCCTATATATAATGCGCACTTAAAATTCCGTGAAAGTCAAGGCTTTTTCTAATCTAAGTAGACTCAAACCTTGGCATGATCTCAAGCTCTCGAACAACCACCATCCTATGAATCATTAAAAATTACCTGAGGCTAAACATTTTAACAAAAGATAGTTCATGCGTTACTCGTTCAAAAGAAAACATCTGTGGTTCTAAGAATGACAGAACTGTGAACAATTATTGCAAATACATATTAAAAGTAAGACAAATGTTTTAATATGTATTTTTGGTAAGTTGCTTGCTTCCCAGGAAAAAAAAGCGATAATGTTACTGCTCTCATGTTAGCAATTTGTAACCTATGTTCATTGTTACACTGGCGATTGTTTGCGAGTATTTTAATTATACTTAATTGTTGATCATTGAGCAAAAGAAAACAAAAAATCCATATTATATTCGGACTTGGTTTTAACAAGAGTATCTATCACATGACAGATTTTCTAAATGAGTTTTATGTCATTTGATAGCTCTTTGCGAGAATGATTTAATCATGGTAGCTTGTTTTTTATGTATGTGGTAGGTATTATTAGGAGGTATATTGCTTTAGGTCCAAATCCTTTCAGTACATCTGTTTACACATTTCACTATGCGGTTTATTGCGTAACTATTAGCATGATTTTCAGTGCTAATCCAAATCTCCCTATGAGCACTAGGACATCTTGAGCACTGAGCAGAAATTCCTATGTTTTTAATCGACCGATCTGAGATAATACTTTTGGTAAAACAAAGACAGAACTGTTTGTTTGTATTGTTTTGAATTTCGCGCAAAGCTACACGAGGACTATCTGCGCTAACCGTCCCTAATTTAGCAGTGTAAGGCTAGAGGGAAGGCAGCTAGTCATCACCACCCACTGCCAACTCTTGGGCTACTCTTTTACCAACGAATCTTGGGATTGATTGTCACATTATAACGTCCCCACGGCTGAAAGGGTGAGCATGTTTGGTGTGACGGGGATTCGAACCCGCGATCCACAGATTGCGAGTCAAGCGCCCTAACCACCTGGCCATGCCGGGCCTTCAACGGACTTTTTACGTCTGTTCGAAAATTTTGTTTTTCTTTTCAGAATAATGATAAAATATCTTGCAAGCAGTTGAAATAAAACATTTATATGAAATTTCAAGATTAATTTGTTACAGTCTCTGAAAAGAATTATAAGCTAAATGTGATTCAAGTTACGTTTAATTATTTAAGTATAATATTCAAGAACTTTAAAGTGTTCGTAAATTGTAAGCGTAAACTATTATTCGCAAAGTTGAGAATAAGCTCAAAAAATATCTTAATAATTCTTTGAAGGTGATTATTTTATTTCTGTAGCGCATATCGGTGTACAGAAGAAAGTTTAATACCAGAAGTAAACGTTCCTTATAACACCAGATTAATTATTCTTACGGTCAGCGTTTCAGTGGAATTCTCCAGAAGGAGCTGTAAAGCGAAACGTTGAATGTCAAAGTAAAATAAGAAACTTGGTGTTAAAAGGTCGTTTATTACTAGTATTAAAATCCTTTGAAGGTGATTGTTGATCCTAAATAATGTTTAAAAATTCTATTTGTTATTCTAAAATATTATTGTGTAAGTATATCAACCAATGATTCGTTCTGTTCTTACTTTGTAACGACTGACAACCTACAATAAAGAATTACTATGTTTTTTTTTTTAATGCAAACAACATAACAAGATTAGTCACGTGACGTTTCCACTTGTTCGGATGATGAACTCAATACAATTATCAAGATTTCGACTACCGCAAAAGTCTAGGAAAACAGCTCACAGGATGTTGCTGTTTATTGACTTTGTATGTGTTGTAAAGGTTGTTGTTGTTGTTTGTAATTAAGCACAAAGCTACACAATGGGCTATCTGGGCAGGGGCTATTGTAAAAATAAAATCAATATCACATTGTTTGTTTGTTTTTTTAATTTCGCGCAAAGCTACACGAGGGCTATCTTCGCTAGCCGTTTCTAATTTAGCAGTGTAAGACTAAAGGAAAGGCAGCTAGTCATCACCACCCCCCCGCCAACTCTTGGGCTACTCTTTTACCAACGAATAGCAGGATTAACCGTCACGTTATAGCACCCCCACGGCTAAAAGGGCGAGCGTGTTTGGTGTGACGGGGATTCGAACCCGCGACCCTCAGATTGCGAGTCGAGCGCCCCCTAACCACCTGGTGGCCATGCCGGGCAAATATCGCATTGAACTTTCAGCTAAAATCCGGCGCTTTAAAATCAATTTTGTTTCGTTTTGTCTCGAATTTCGCGCAAAGCTATACAAGGGCTATCTGCGCTAGCCGTTCCTAATTTAAAAATGATAGACTAGAGGGAAGGCAGCTAGTCAACACCATCCACCACCAATTCTTGGGCTACTCTTTTACTAGCGAATAGTGGGATTGACAGTTACATTATAATGCCCCCACGGCTGAAAGGACGAGCATGTTCGTGATTCGAACTCTCGACCCGCTTTAAAATCAAACTTATTTTCAACAAGAAGTTATATATATATATATATATATATATATTTAGATCTAAAAATTAAAGTTAAAGAAAACTTAAATTGTAACAGTATTTTACTTGAAATTCGCTCGTAATTGAGTAATCACAATATTTACGAATAAAATGTAAACATTTTGCTTACAAATATTTTCAATCAGTTTTTTTTACGATGTACTGGTTGAAATGAGTTACATGATTCAATTGTCAAAAACGTAAAATACTCTGTACGAATAACAAACTAATAATCGTAGTGATATATGTTTTTCTAATTTATGACTCCAAAGTACTTTACTCGAGAGAAACGTATGAATGGTATTTCCTTTGATCTTCATACAATGAACAATAGAAGAGCGAAACTTTTTTCACACCCCAGTGGGTTGGCACGTGCTGTTTATTTCTATTTCTTTCTTTCTTTCTCTCGAAGATAAGTATATATATTTGGCGTTAGTTTTTTTAGAGGGGAAAAATATATTAGTTAACTGCGTACTTTGTTTCTCCTTTGCGAAACAAGTTCTGTATTTGTAAAGGAATCGAAGAGAAAATCAATCTGTTCGTGTTCCCCACAGGGGGGTCAATGGTAAGTTTACGGACTTGTAACGTTGAGATCCGGGGTTCGATTCCCCGCGGTGGACAGAGTGTAAGTGTAGCTTTACTGTAAGACAACAACAACAACAACAACCTGGTTTGCGTGCGAAAACTAGCTTCTTGCTTAGGTACTTGCAACGCTAAAATCTGGGATTCGATTTTTCTCGGTGGACAAAGTGCAGCTTTGCTAAAAGACAATAAAAATCTGTTCGTGCGTGCTAAATGTAGCTTTTCTTTTAATGACGTAAGGCGTAACCGCAAGCTATTACATCACTGAACGTTGAGAATACAGGTTCCTTTAAAATAACGAGAAACAAGGTTTCTAGACCTTCAGGTCATCTCCTTTGCAGATTTTAATGACCTATTCTTAAGAAAAATCTACTTTTTTTTTATCAACAATACATAGAAAACTCTTATTTATTTGAAATTAAGTTTCGTGAAAAACGTAATAACATCATTTTGATAAAACTCTTTTTACATAGAAGTGTTTCGAAACAGACTTTTTTAGACTTCCGAAAAATGTCCAATTTTTTAAATTGTCTTAAATATTTCTTAAATTATGTTATATATTTATGTAAAACAAAACTTACAGACTTAATACAGACATTTATGGAAAACTGTTAATTGTACGTTTATAATTTTCACGGGCCGGCCGTGTCCTGGAAGTGAGTGTATCCGGACTGTGAATCCAAAGGTTCTTGGTACCCATTCTCTTGCTACAAAGAGACGCTCCGCACTCTGGGGTCGTAGGCGCGTTACAGGAATAACAGTCAATTCCCACTGTTCGAGCAAATTACAATAACCAAAGAGTTGGCGATGGGTGTTTAAGTAGCTCTCCTCTTCCTAGTCTCTCCGTTCATAATTATGACATGCGCAGATATACCTTTATATAGCTTAGTTATAAATAAACAATCCTCTTCCTAGTCTCTCCGTTCATAATCATGACATGCGCAGATACACCTTTATATAGCTTAGTTATCAAATAAACAAGCAAACAATTTTTACACTTGAAAATACCGCGAAAATCATACAATCAGCAAAAATGTCGAAACTAGATGTTAAGTAATTACGTAAGGAACTGGAAAATGTGCTTTGACGTTCAGAAGTGTTGATTTTACTAATTAATGAGCCCTTCATGTTGAAAAGTTCTCCAGAGTTTAAGAAACAACTATAATGAAGAATAACCCTAACGGCCCGGCATGGCCAGGTGGTTAAGGCGCTCGACTCGTAATCTGAGGGTCGCGGGTTCGAATCCCCGTCACACCAAACATGCTCGCCCTTTCAGCCGTGGGGGCGTTATAATGTGACGGTTGGTAAAAGAGTTGGCGGTGGGTGGTGATGACTAGCTGCCTTCCCTCTAGTCTTACACTGCTAAATTAGGGACGGCTAGCGCAGATAGCCCTCGTGTAGCTTTGC